>NC_056739.1:91230470-91390470 GCF_019279795.1 Protopterus annectens | reverse complement strand
GGAGCTACAGCTAGCACCTCTAAAAGACACTGGGAATGGACAAAGAAAGTACAGTTTTACACAGTTTTGGAAATAAAGTTTATATCTCTACAACCCTGGCTATGAGGGCCCTAAATTTCCAGTTCCATATGGTCAAGTGTTACGAGACCATCTTGGATGAGATGATGCAAAAATTGGTGGGAATTGAAAATAAGGCTTTCTCTAAGGAACTTTTAGACATTGCAACTCCTGTTCTAAGTTGCTAAGCACTCCTTGCACCATGGCTACAATGCTCTGGAAGCATCTAACAGGGCAGCAGCTACAGGATCAGTTATTAGAAGACATGCCTTAATGAGATAACATTCCCTCCCTGAGCTTGTAAGATCAAGTCCTTTGGACAGAGACTACCTTTTTGGTCCTAAGGCTGAAGCAGTACTTAAAAAGATGGAGGATAAGGCCAAGCCCATGCAGACTGTCAAGGACTTTCTCCAAGTTCGACCAACCCCCTTCAGCCAAAATTATCCTAACAAACACTGGTCCTTTTCAGCCTCACAGTCTAAACCAAGTCATAGGAAACCCATAAGAGACAGGAATCAAACACAACTCCAGAGAGCCGAAACCATGTCAGGCTGACTCTAATAGGCTTATGGGAGCCTGTCAGCAGGGCCCAGCAGGGAACAATCATGACACACCCATGCTCCTCCCTGTTCTCCCTCCCTGAAGTCTCATCCCAATCTCCCTATCCTCCCTTGCCAGACTTGGGGGGATGTCTGTCCCTCTTCTTAAAAAAATGGACATACATTATCAGGGATCAGTGAGTATTAAAGATCATAAAAAAGTCTAGAAACTTCATATCATGCAATCTCCCACTCACTCAGGCTTATCAGACATTCCACCAAATCAAAATACTGAGTCCACAAAACAAATTCAGCTACTGTGCACCCAAGGTTTTGTGAAAACAGTACACAAAAAAGTTAGAGGGAAAGGGATTTTACTCAATGGCTCTTACTTGTCTCAAGAAAAGTAGAAACTTGGAAATCTATCCTGGACTTGTCGAAGCTCAATAGATTCATGCAGGTACCAAAATTCAAACTTCTAAACCATCGAAAACTTTTGCCCATGATCTTTCCCAGTGCCTACATGGTGACTCTACATCTAAAAGGCACATACCTCCACATTCTCATAGAAATAACTCACAGGAAGTTTTTACGCTTCACAACAGATGCAAAGAATTATCATTTTTGTGTTCTGCCCTTTGGCTTGACTACTGCATCCAGGGTGTTCATGAAGTGCCTGGATTGGATCTATATTACAAGACCGAAGACGCATTTTTTCAAATGCATCTTGGTCGAATATAAAAGGCTGAAAACACAAAATACCGAAGCGGGTGTTAAATTCTTTCCCTGGGAAAGAATTTGCTTGGCCGCTTTGGTACTTTGCTGTTTTCGGCACTGTAGTGCGGTCTCGGAGTTGGTATATTTAAGTAGGGGGGTGTGGGGGGCTTCACCCCCCACTTAATCTAATGTTTGAAACTGTTATTTATTTATTTATTTATTTTTTGTTGGAACAGTGATTTTTTTCCCTTGGAAAAAATTGCTGTTCTGACACTTCGACATTGTAAGCTTTTGCTTACATAGGGTCAATTAATCACCATTCACTTTTTTAAGCATTCGGTGATCTAATATAGACCCCCTGGATGTAGTGGTAGCCCTCTGCAGGACAAAGGGCATTCAGATTAATCCTTACCTAGACAACCACCTCATTCAAGCAACATTTGTAGAAAAATTCAGATTGGATTTTTATACACCCAAGAAACCCAAGCCAACCTGGAGTTCACCATCAATCTCCAAAATCACCATGAACAGGATTGTGTTTCTGGGGGGGCTTTGTCGGACCCCTCAAGAAACTTTCCTTCCTCCAGAGAAAGTAACCTTTCTAACACAATATTTCCTCCAAATTCTTCACAGGAACCACCTCACTGCTAGGGAGTTCCTCAGAGCCTTGGGTTACATGGCATCCTTATGATCCCCCAGCCAGACTCCTTATTAGGAAGCTACAGCGACACCTTAGATGTGTGTGGTGTCAGCACTTCCAATCTCTCAAATTCAGGGTGATGCTTCTCCCTTGTCTCAGGACAAAGTTTGCCTGGTGGGCCCAAGCCTGCTCTCACAGTCTGGGTCTTCCCTTCAGGATAATTCTTCAGAGCCAAACATTGACCACAGATGCCTGAGATATAGCCTGGAGGGGCATACAACAACTTATGGACACAGGGCAAATGAGACACTCAGTTCAAAAAAAAACACATCAGCCAAAAAGAACTGTTGGCAGTCCAAAAAGGGTCTTGGCGGTCCAAAAAGGGTCTGGCCATGTTCAAAGACTGGTGGAAACCAGATGTACTCCTAGTGAAGACAGACAATACCACAGTTGTGTGGTACATAAGCAAGGGGGGACTTAATCTTTCCCTCTTTGTCACCTAACCATGGATGTTTGGGAATCTGCATAATCCCTTGGTTTCAACCTCATGGCTTAGTACCTTCTAAAAGCAAGAAAATCAACTGATGGATCACCTAAGCAGAAGCCTGTTAAATGCTCACGGAGTGGCAATTGCATCGGGAAGTTTTCTCAGTATAGACAGAGAATACTGTGCCAGAAATCAATGTTTTTGCCACAAAAGAAAACTTTTAGTTGGAAACATTTTGTTCAAGGGCCAAAATCAAGTCAGCCTAGAAGATGGATGACTTTTGCTTCCCTGGGGCAGGTCTGTTCCTCTATGCTTTACCTCCAATACCCTTACTCCACAGGTTATTACTGAAATTAAGGGACGAAAGACCAAGGGTCATTCTAATAGCCTCAGACTGGCCAAGACAGCAGTGGTATCTCCTAATGCTCAGTCTCAGCAAGAAGGAACTATGGCTGCTGCCCCAATAAGGTTAGCTGTTGACAGAAAAAGGGCACCATCATACACCCCAACATGAACACGCTCAGAATGACTTGTATAATATTTGAACCCCTGGATGGGTCATCCCTTGACATACAGGTCCAGGACATTCTATAAGAAGCCAGGAGACCTAGAACAACAAAATCTTTCTATACCAAATGGAAGAGATTTTCTATGTGGTGAAAACAAAAGGGACAGAACCCTCTTCACTCTCAGGTTCCAAGGTTTTTCTCATTTTTCTATTAAGATTCATGCTTCAGCCATTTCAGCCTATCTACCCACTCAACCCACCTCTCTTGAAACAGTTCCCGAGAGGGGTTATTCCCATTAGACCCCCGAGAAAAACTCCTGCTCATTTATGGGATCTCAATTTGATTTTGGAGGAGCTCACCCTTCCCCACGTACAAGCCAGCTGCCTCCACAGACATCAAGTTCTTGACCTGGAAGACAGCCTTTTTGCTAGCCATTAGTTCAGCTAGAACAGTATCGGAGCTTCAGGCCCTTATGTGTGTAGAACCTTTCCTCATGTTCCACCCTGATAAAAGTCCCTCTAGGAACCAGTCCCTGCATTATGCCTAAAGTGGTTGCAGAGATCTCTTTGAACCAGAACACCCACCTACCTACCCACCCTCTTTTCTAACTCTCAAAATAAGGGGAAAATAATCCTCACTGGATGTTCATAAACAACTGCACTACAGCTTCAACAGAACAAAAAATGTGAGAAAATTTGACCAGCATTTCATGGCCTTTGTCTGTAACTGTGTACGAAGACCATTTTCTAAACAAACAATTTCCAAATGGATCTCCCACTGCATTTTCATTTGCTAGATACTCAGCTATGGAAAAAAGCCCCCAGACTCTGTTAGATCACACTTCACCAGGGCTACCCTACATCTGTCTTTCTAAAAGGGTGGCCACCAGGGGCATTTTATTAGCAGCTACTTGGTCTTCTGTGCATACCATCACCAAACATTATCACCTACGAACCTATTCCAGGTCTGGAACTGGGTTTGCCATTGTAATTTTGCAGGGCATCCTATTCTCTCCATGATATTCTCCATCCACCCTGTTAACAGCTTTGGGAGTCATGCCATCAGTTAGGACTGCAACAGTGAAACATGAAGACTATAGTACAGTTATGTAAACTTACCATAAATGTAGATCGATGTTTGTATTCACTGGTGCAGTAGTCTTGCCCTCCTTTCTCTCCTACCACAAAGATCGGGGTGGGAATTTCCCTGTCTAGATCCAGGTTGTTCTCTTTTCTCTGTTTGGATTAGGCTCAAGGTTACACAGTGTAATATTCTGGGGCTAAGGCCCTTAACCTTTGGGACCAACTAGGGGGTCCTTTCTGTTAGGGGCAAAAAATAACTGAAGTTATGGCACCAGCTGACTTCCTTTATACCTAGACATCTTGACGTTGGTCAGGGCATCCACCTGCTCCTGTAAGCGGAGAAAAAATGTTCTAGTTGGGACGACCTAGGACTTCCATGGCAGGAAATTCCATAAGTTAGAACTGCAATAGTGAATACGCTGAAACATCTACATTTATGTTAAGTTTACACAACTGTACTTTCCAGGCACACATTTCCCCTGCATCAGGAGACGGACATCTCTGATTACCAGGGCCACAGCTCTCATTTTTATACACAGTACGTGTTGTTAATAAAAATTTCTGTTGTAGTCTTTCTAAATTACTCCTGCACTGGCCTACTTAATGGAAAACACATTTACAAAACACTCTGGTTACAACGCAGTTTACAACATTTTATTTACAAGATATTCACCGTTTACAACAAAAAATTGTGTACTGCAGTATTATTTCATCATTTTGACACACATTGGGCATGTACCACCAGTAATATAAATAAGGTAAAGGGGTGGTTACCTCAAGTACAAGATATCAGGGGACATGATCAGTCTTAGTAGTCTGATCATCACCAATTAAGTAATGTCAGACTGAATCATTTTAGTAGATTACAGTGATTAGAACGCAGCCTTTGCTGATGCAGTTGGAGAAGTTAATATTTTTGCTATGTTTTCCAGATGAATTTGTAGTAACTTCTGTCACACCCACCAGAGTGTATTGTTAAGATGTGAGTTTCCCTATTCCCCTTTCAGACCTACTCAGTAAACTGCGACTAGTGGTTCCAACTTCCCAAACATGATCTGTCTGGCTTCCATCAGCTTTCTAGTATTTACCTGGAGTATTACCTTAAATATGTCTTGCAGGTGAATCCAAATTTCTATACAAAAATAATGCCAGATTTAATGTACAAAAACCATGGTCGTATTTTGGTTGCCATTTTCTTGTTTGTGTTGGGAAATGGATGAATTAGGAGTTGATCGCTGCTTTCTTGTTTCATTGTACATGACCATGGTTTAGGGAAAACTTGTACATGACCTTGAATATGGGAGGGAAGCATTTACTTATTTAGTGGTCTTGTGGCTAACACAATGCTTTTTCTGAATATTGTTATAGTATTGAGATGTTGATCCACCTTCCAGTGTATTTTTTGTTCCCCTTTCTACATGCCCAAGGAATATTTTGGAATGTGTTCTTTGACTGGCCCCCTACCTGTTAGTGTCCACCACATAGCCATCCTGTCCACACCTGAAGTACCAGTACCCAGGCTAACATTATCAGCTCTCTCTTATTTTCATGATGGGTTCTAAGTCTGCCAGTTTCCAGCATGGAATAAAGAAACCATTCCGTGCTTGTGTTCTCTCGCATGTGTTCAAGCAGTGATTTCATGTGAAATTTCAAAAAGTCCATTGTCAGCTACCATGACCAGTTACATTAAGTGGGCCCAGTCCCCTTTTTCTAACTGTGGACCAAGGCTGTGGCTAGTACTGCCAGATATCCAACCTAAGAAATAGATCTTATTTATGTATCTATGTAAACTTTCTAAAATAAACAAAATCATCTGTTGTTAAACAAAATCAGCTGTTGTCTTCTATACGTGGGGCCTTGTACTGTGGGCCAATCTCAATCTCTCTCTCTCTTCCATCTTACCCATGATTAACCACCAAGAACAGCAGAACTGTTTTCTTTCCCAAAGCACTTAGGGCAACTTTATTCTTATGAACTCAGTCAAAAAAAAATTAAGATATTTTAACATTTTCAGTATTGTTTATTTAGTTACTTTACAATGTTTTGTTAGTCTGAAATTGTTATACCATTATTATTTTTAAAAGTATAAATCCGTAGACGTATTCACATAAGAATGACAAAATAATTTTACATCTGTATTTTTCTTTAGTCTGCCCAAAAAAGAATACCTAGCAGAACACATTAAATTATAAATGATTGCTAGAGTGGAATCACTGAGCAAGATTTGTGTAATCCCTCTCAGAACCTTAGATCAAAGTCCTGTATGGAATTTGACAACGTTCAACACTATTTTAGAAAGTAACCTATTCTGTTTAGCTAGGTATGTATTTAATCAGTAATAGTAATGGTTATGCTCCAGATTTCTGGATGTATGAAGTTGTAAATTGTATAGACAAAAAAAAGAAGTAAGTAAACATTACTACTGATGTATAATTTTAACTTCTCTCATGGCACAATTATTAAAACTGTGGAGAAGGCATTAAACAGCTGGAAACATCAGTAGATTCAGAAATATTTTAACATACTTTTCATTGCATAACAATATGCTTAACCAGTTGAATCTTCTCACGTCTGTCATCTTTTAAAACTCTTAGTTTTTCTCAAAGACTCTAGCCTTCCAGCTAGTACTCTTGTTCTTACCATCATCACCATCACTAATACTGATAATAGTAAAACTGCCACTATCAGCTGTTTATTAATGGGTGTTATTACTCAGACATGATGGAACTGTTGTTCTTACCATCATCACAATCACTAATACTGCTAATAGTAAAACTGTCACTATCAGCTGTTTATTAATGTGGGTTATTAGTCAGACGTGACGGAACTGTTGTTCTTACCATCATCACCATCACTAATACTGCTAATAGTAAAACTGTCACTATCAGCTGTTTATTAATGCGTGTTATTAGTCAGACATGATGGAACTGTTGTTCTTACCATCATCACCATCACTAATACTGCTAATAGTAAAACTGTCACTATCAGCTGTTTATTAATGGGTGTTATTACTCAGACATGACGGAACTGTTGTTCTTACCATCATCACAATCACTAATACTGCTAATAGTAAAACTGTCACTATCAGCTGTTTATTAATGTGGGTTATTAGTCAGACGTGACGGAACTGTTGTTCTTACCATCATCACCATCACTAATACTGCTAATAGTAAAACTGTCACTATCAGCTGTTTATTAATGTGGGTTATTAGTCAGACGTGACGGAACTGTTGTTCTTACTATCATCACCATCACTAATACTGCTAATAGTAAAACTGTCACTATCAGCTGTTTATTAATGTGTGTTATTAGTCAGACATGACGGAACTGTTGTTCTTACCATCATCACCATCACTAATACTGCTAAAAGTAAAACTGTTACAATCAGCTGTTTATTAATGTGTGTTATTACGCAGACATGACGGAACTGTTGTTCTTACCAACATCACAATCACTAATACTAAAACTGTCACTATCAGCTGTTTATTAATATGTGTTATTAGTCAGACATGATGGAACTGTTCTTCTTACCATCATCACCATCACTAAAACTGCTAATAGTAAAACAGTCACTATCAGCTGTTTATTAATGTGTGTTATTACTCAGACATGACTGAACTGTTGTTCTTACCATCATCACCATAATTAATACTGCTAATAGTAAAACTGTCACTATCAGCTGTTTATTATTGTGTGTTATTACGCAGACATGACGGACCTGTTGTTCTTACCATCATCACCATCATTAATACTGCTATTAGTAAAACTGTCACTATCAGCTGTTTATTAATGTGTGTTATTACTCAGACATGACGGACCTGTTGTTCTTACCATCATCACCATCACTAATACTGCTAATAGTAAAACTGTCGCTATCAGCTGTTTATTAATGTGTGTTATTACTCAGACATGATGGAACTGTTGTTCTTACAATCATCACCATCACTAATACTGCTAATAGTAAAATAGTCGCTATCAGCTGTTTATTAAGGTATGTTATTAATCAGACATGACGGAACTGTTATTCTTACCATCATCACCATCACTTCTTCTTCTTTTGGCTTTTTCCCAGTTAGGGGTCACCAAGCCAGATCATTTGTCCGCTCATGATTGGCACTGGAGTTTTACGGTGTCGATTTGCCAGCCCGGCGCCCAACCTTGAACAGAAGACACACACACACACTCACTCCTTAGGCCAATTTAAAATGTCCAATCCACCTACGGCATGTCTTTGGGATGTGGGAGGAAATCGGAGCACCCAGAGGAAATTGACGTGACCACAGGGAGGGCATGCAGGCTCCATTCAGAAGGTACCCCAGCCGAGGATTGAACCAGAGAACCACTTGGTGTGAGGTGACAACGTTAACTGCTACACCACCATGGCCGCCCACCATCATCACCATCACTAATAATGCTAATAGTAAAACAGTCACTATCAGCTGTTTATTAATGTGGGTTATTACGCAGACATGACGGAACTGTTGTTCTTACCATCATCATCATTAATACTGCTAATAGTAAAACTGTCACTATCAGCTGTTTATTAATGTGTGTTATTACTCAGACATGATGGAACTGTTGTTATTGCCATCATCACCATCACTAATACTGCTAATAGTAAAACTGTCACTATCAGCTGTTTATTAATGTGTGTTATTACTCAGACATGACGGAACTGTTGTTCTTACCATCATCACCATCGCTAATACTGTTGATAGTAATACTGTCACTATCAGCTGTTTATTAATGTGTGTTATTACTCAGACATGACGGAACTGTTGTTATTGCCATCATCACAATCACTAATACTGCTAATAGTAAAACTGTCACTATCAGCTGTTTATTAATGTGTGTTATTACTCAGACGTGACAGACCTGTTGTTCTTACCATCATCACCATCATTAATACTGCTAATAGTAAAACTGTCACTATCAGCTGTTTATTAATGTGTTATTACTCAGACATGATGGAACTGTTGTTATTGCCATCATCACCATCACTAATACTGCTAATAGTAAAACTGTCACTATCAGCTGTTTATTAATGTGTGTTATTACTCAGACACGATGGAACTGTTCTTAGCATCATCACAATCACTAATACTGCTAATAGTAAAACTGTCACTATCAGCTGTTTATTTATGTGCGTTATTACTCAGACATGACGGAACTGTTGTTATCACCATCATCACCATCATTAATACTGCTAATAGTAAAACTGTCACTAGCAGCTGTTTATTAATGAGTGTTATTACTCAGACATGACAGAACTGTTGTTCTTACCATCATCACAATCACTAATACTGCTAATAGTAACACTGTCACTATCAGCTGTTTATTAATGTGTGTTATTACTCAGACATGATGGAACTGTTGTTATTACCATCATCACCATCATTAATACTGCTAATAGTAAAACTGTCACTATCAGCTGTTTATTAACGTGTTTTATTACTCAAACATGACGGAACTGTTGTTATTACCATCATCACCATCATTAATACCGCTAATAGTAAAACTGTCACTATCAGCTGTTTATTATTGTGTGTTATTACTCAGACATGACGGAACTCTTGTTCTTACCATCATCACAATCACTAATACTGCTAATAGTAACACTGTCACTATCAGCTGTTTATTAATGTGTGTTATTACTCAGACATGACGGACCTGTTGTTCTTACCATCATCACCATCATTAATACTGCTATTAGTAAAACTGTCACTATCAGCTGTTTATTAATGTGTGTTATTACTCAGACATGATGGACCTGTTGTTCTTACCATCATCACCATCACTAATACTGCTAATAGTAAAACTGTCGCTATCAGCTGTTTATTAATGTGTGTTATTACTCAGACATGATGGAACTGTTGTTCTTACAATCATCACCATCACTAATACTGCTAATAGTAAAACAGTCACTATCAGCTCTTTATTAAGGTATGTTATTAATCAGACATGATGGAACTGTTATTCTTACCATCATCACCATAACTTCTTCTTCTTTTAGCTTTTTCCCAGTTAGGGGTCACCAAGCCAGATCATTTGTCCGCTCATGATTGGCAGTGGAGTTTTACGGTGTCGAGTTGCCAGCCCGGCGCCCAACCTTGCACAGAAGGCACACACACACACTCACTCCTTAGGCCAATTTAGAACGTCCAATCCACCTACGGCATGTCTTTGGGATGTGGGAGGAAATCGGAGCACCCGGAGGAAATTGACGTGATCACAGGAAGGGCATGCAGGCTCCACACAGAAGGCACCCCAGCCGAGGATCGAAACAGAGAACCTCTTGCTGTGAGGTGACAACGTTAACCGCTACACACCATGGCCACCCACCATCACCACCATCACTAATACTGCTAATAGTAAAACAGTCACTATCAGCTGTTTATTAATGTGTGTTATTACTCAGACATGACTGAACTGTTGTTATTGCCATCATCACCATCACTTATACTGCTGATAGTAAAACTGTCACTATCAGCTGTTGATTAATGTGTGTTATTACTCAGACATGACGGAACTCTTGTTCTTACCATCATCACAATCACTAATACTGCTAATAGTAAAACTGTCACTATCAGCTGTTTATTAACGTGTGTTATTAGTCAGACATGATGGAACTGTTGTTCTTACCATCATCACCATCACTAATACTGCTAATAGTAAAACTGTCACTATCAGCTGTTTATTAATGTGTGTTATTACTCAGACATGACGGAACTGTTGTTCTTACCATCATCACAATCACTAATACTGCTAATAGTAAAACTGTCACTATCAGCTGTTTATTAATGTGTGTTATTACTCAGACATGAAGGAACTCTTGTTCTTACCATCATCACAATCACTAATACTGCTAATAGTAAATCTGTCACTATCAGCTGTTTATTAATGTGTGTTATTAGTCAGACATCATGAAACTGTTGTTCTTACCATCATCACCATCACTAATACTGCTAATAGTAAAACTGTCACTATCAGCGGTTTATTAATGTGTGTTATTACTCAGACATGATGGAACTGTTGTTCTTACCATCATCACCATCAGTAATACTGCTAATAGTAAAACAGTCACTATCAGCTGTGTATTAAGGTATGTTATTAATCAGACATGAGGGAACTGTTATTCTTACCATCATCACCATCACTAATACTGCTAATAGTAAATCTGTCACTATCAGCTCTTTATTAATGTGTGTTATTACTCAGACATGACGGAACTCTTGTTCTTACCATCATCACAATCACTAATACTGCTAATAGTAAAACTGTCACTATCAGCTGTTTATTAATGTGTGTTATTACTCAGACATGACGGACCTGTTGTTCTTACTATCATCACCATCATTAATACTGCTATTAGTAAAACTGTCACTATGAGCTGTTTATTAATGTGTGTTATTACTCAGACATGACGGACCTGTTCTTACCATCATCACCATCACTAATGCTGCTAACAGTAAAACTGTCACTATCAGCTTTTTATTAATGTGTGTTATTACTCAGACATGACGGAACTGTTGTTCTTACCATCATCACCATCACTTCTTCTTCTTTTGGATTTTTCCTAGTTAGGGGTCACCAAACCAGATCATCTGTCTGCTCATGATTGGCAGTGGTGTTTTACAGTGTCGAGTTGCCATCCCGGCGCCCAACCTTGCACAGAAGGCACACACACTCACTCCTATGGCCAATTTAGAATGTCCAATCCACCTACGGCATGTCTTTGGGATGTGGGAGGAAACCGGAGCACGCGCAGGAAACCCATGCGACCACAGGGAGGGCATGCAGGCTCCACACAGAAGGCACCCCAGCCGAAGATCGAACCAGAGAACCTCTTGCTGTGAGGTGACAACGTTAAACGCTGCACCACCATGGCCACCCACCATCACCACCATCACTAATACTGCTAATAGTAAAACAGTCACTATCAGCTGTTTATTAATGTGTGTTATTACTCAGACATGACGGAACTGTTGTTCTTACCATCATCACAATCACTAATACTGCTAATAGTAAAACTGTCACTATCAGCTGTTTATTAATGCGTGTTATTACTCAGACATGAAGGAACTTTTGTTCTTACCATCATCACAATCACTAATACTGCTAATAGTAAATCTGTCACTATCAGCTGTTTATTAATGTGTGTTATTAGTCAGACATCATGGAACATCATCACCATCACTAATACTGCTAATAGTAAAACTGTCACTATCAGCTGTTTATTAATGTGTGTTATTACTCAGACATGATGGAACTGTTGTTCTTACCATCATCACCATCAGTAATACTGCTAATAGTAAAACAGTCACTATCAGCTATTTATTAAGGTATGTTATTAATCAGACACGACGGAACTGTTATTCTTACCATCATCACCATCACTAATACTGCTAATAGTAAAACTGTCACTATCAGCTGTTTATTAATGTGTGTTATTACTCAGTCATGACGGAACTGTTGTTCTTACCATCATCACCATCACTAATACTGCTAATAGTAAAACTGTCACTATCAGCTGTTTATTAATGTGTGTTATTACTTAGACATGACGGAACTCTTGTTCTTACCATCATCACAATCACTAATACTGCTAATAGTAAAACTGTCACTATCAGCTGTTTATTAATGTGTGTGTTATTAGTCAGACATGATGGAACTGTTGTTCTTACCATCATCACCATCACTAATACTGCTAATAGTAAAACTGTCACTATCAGTTGTTTATTAATGTGTGTTATTACTCAGACATGACGGAACTGTTGTTCTTACCATCATCACCTTCACTAATACTGCTAATAGTAAAACTGTCACTGTCAGCTGTTTATTAATGTGTGTTATTACTCAGACATGACGGAACTCTTGTTCTTACCATCATCACCATCACTAATACTGCTAATAGTAAAACTGTCACTATCAGCTGTTTATTAATGTGTGTTATTACTCAGACATGAAGGAACTCTTGTTCTTACCATCATCACCATCAGTAATACTGCTAATAGTAAATCTGTCACTATCAGCTGTTTATTAAGGTATGTTATTAATCAGACATGACGGAACTGTTGTTCTTACCATCATCACCATCACTAATACTGCTAATAGTAAAACTGTCACTATCAGCTGTTTATTAATGTGTGTTATTACTCAGACATGACGGAACTCTTGTTCTTACCATCATCACCATCACTTCTTCTTCTTCTTCTTTTGGCTTTTTCCCAATTAGGGGTCACCAAACCAGATCATCTGTCCGCGCATGATTGGCAGTGGTGTTTTACAGTGTTGATTTGCCATCCCGGCACCCAACCTTGCACAGAAGGCACACACACACTCACTCCTAAGGCCAATTTAGAATGCCCAATCCACCTACGGCATGTCTTTGGGATGCGGGAGGAAACCCACGCGACCACAGGGAGGGCATGCAGGCTCCACACAGAAGGCACCCCAGCCGAGAATCGAACCAGAGAACCTCTTGCTGTGAGGTGACAACGTTAACCGCTGCACCACCATGGCCGCCCACCATCACCACCATCACTAATACTGCTAATAGTAAAACAGTCACTATCAGCTGTTTATTAATGTGTGTTATTACTCAGACATGACGGAACTGTTGTTCTTACCATCATCACCATCACTAATACTGCTAATAGTAAAACTGTCACTATCAGCTTTTTATTAATGTGTGTTATTACTCAGATATGACGGAACTGTTGTTTTACCATCATCACCATTGCTAATACTGCTGATAGTAAAACTGTCACTATCAGCTGTTTATTAGTGTGTGTTATTACTCAGACATGACCGAACTGTTGTTCTTACCATCATCACCATTATTAATACTGCTAATAGTAAAACTGTCACTATCAGCTGTTTATTAATGTGTGTTATTACTCAGACATGACGGTACTGTTGTTCTTACCATCAGCACAATCACTAATACTGCTAATAGTAAAACTGTTACTATCATCTGTTTATTAATGTGTGTTATTACTCAGACATGATGGAACTGTTGTTATTGCTATCATCACAATCACTAATACTGCTAATAGTAAAACTGTCACTATCAGCTCTTTATTAATGTGTGTTATTACTCAGACATGACGGAACTGTTGTTCTTACCATCATCACCACCACTAATACTGCTAATAGTAAAACTGTCACTATCAGCTGTTTATTAATGTGTGTTATTACTCAGACATGACGGAACTGTTGTTCTTACCATCATCTCCATCATTAATACTGCTAATAGTAAAACTGTCACTATCAGCTGTTTATTAATGTGTGTTATTACTCAGACATGACGGTACTGCAGTTCTTACCATCATCGCAATCACTAATACTGCTAATAGTAAAACTGTCACTATCATCTGTTTATTAACGTGTGTTATTACTCAGACATGATGGAACTGTTGTTGTTGCCATCATCACAATCACTAATACTGCTAATAGTAAAACTGTCACTATCAGCTGTTTATTAATGTGTGTTATTACTCATACATGATGGAACTGTTGTTCTTACCATCATCACCATCACTAATACTGCTAATAGTAAAACAGTCACTATCAGCTGTTTATTAATGTGTGTTATTACTCAGACATGACAGAACTGTTGTTCTTACCATCATCACCATCACTAATACTGCTAATAGTAAAACAGTCACTATCAGCTGTTTATTAATGTGTATTACTCAGACATAACGGAACTGTTGTTCTTACCATCATCACCATCACTATACTGCTAATAGTAAAATTGTCACTATCAGCTGTTTATTAATGTGTGTTATTACTCAGACATGACGGAACTGTTGATGTTAAGTTGTCTATCTCGCCTTCTTTCTTGCTGGTTGGGTTCGTAGCCGATCCTCGGGTATGACTCAGCCATCTTCAAAAGCTCGAGAGCTGCATACTGGCTTGAGGCCACCCCATATCCCATGATGCCTGGCACTAGAGACCCAGATCTCATTTGCTGCTTCTGCTGCGACGTTGTCTACTGCCACAGGTCGTATATTTTCATTATTTACTCGTTTTTTTTTTTTTTGCTAAAAATTTATAGGCTTGTTAGTGTAGACTGTTCATACTCGTTAACCTTTCTATATATATATATACTTGTAGTATCTATAATTCTTTCTTAAACCTTCCCCTATCCCTTCAGAAAACTCATTTTAGTTAGAGAGTTTTCTTTTCCCCTTTCACTTTCTTAGGTAGCCGTTTAAATTAGAGGCTAACCCTTTTCACTTTCTCTATTTAAAAAAAAAAAAAAAAAAAAACTTTTAGCTCTTACTTAATTAATTTTGTTTAGCTTATATATACACAATATTGTCAGTTTTCTTAGCTGTGTTTTGGGTGTCTTAACTTAGTGTGTGTGGTAGTACTTACATCCTATTTTCTTTTGTGTGTTGTCCTTGGTTTTCTAATTCCTTTTCAGTTATGTCCAAGGATACCAAGGTGTCCGGATTCAAGAAGTGTGACTGATGCTGTCAGAGGATGTCTCTGACAGATGGTCACACTTCTTGTGTCTATTGTCTCAGCGCCGTGCACCTGCAGGACTCTTGTTTGGTTTGCCATGCCTTCAGCAAAAGAGTCCTGCAGAGCGTAAAAATAAGTTAATCCTACGTGGATTACTTAAACAGGATTCACTGGCAAAGACTCAGCCCGTGAAGGCCTCTATGCCACCTAAATCTTCGGCTCCCAGTTCAGCACCGTCGATGGGTGAAGCTGTTCCTTCAGCCTCAGTTCTGGCCGGAACCGATTTACCTGTCTCTCAGTCGGTTCCGACTCTCCCTTCGGAGCCTACGGGGAGTCGAAAGAGATCTAGGTCTCCCTCCCTGGAGTCAATACGCTTGGCTCCAAGGTCTCCTCTGCTCCAATCGGAGCACAGTCATCGGTCCCACTTTTCTCGGTCCTCAAGACTATCCGATCATGACGTGGAGAGAGTGGTCAGTAGGCTGTTAAAATCGCAGGCCCTAGCAAAACTGTTGGCCAGCCCCCCTTATCAGGTGTCGGCTGCATCCATATCTGCAGTTATTCCCCCTCCGACTCCTTCCTTGAGCTCAGAGCCGGAGTTCGTTGTTCGGGTCTTGAAACCGTTGGCACTGATACCTTCTGCTTCAGTTCTGTCGTCGGCTCCGATCACTTCTTTGGTACCGTCCTTGGAAGGATCTGGGCTCCGAGACACCCTAGTCGGCTCCGAGTGGCATCGGACCCTTGTCCGACCCCGCTCTCCCTCTCGGAGCTTTGGCACAGGTGAGCTCGACTCCTACATCAGCTTCGGAGCCATCCCCCTCGGTGCGGCGATAGATTCCGGTCTCTTCGGAACCGGAGCCTTCTTGGCATCTGAGCAGGGATGCCTTCAAGGTCATGAGGAGTGTGCTGGCCCCTGAGTCAGCCCCACGATCATTCCCACCGGCTCCTCACACTATGGTGCCTGCATCTCCCTCTGCCTTCCTCCAGACCCCAAGCATGGGGAATCAACGCTCCAGGGCACCCCCTTGGGTGTATCTTCCTCTTCCGAGGCCTCCCCTGATCATTCAGAGGAGCCACCTTGTAAAAGGAAATGCAAGAGGAAGCATGTTGAATCCCCTGAGTCTGTCACATCAGATACCAACTTGGAGGATTCGGACGGGTCCCTGAGATCCCCCTCTGAAGATGTCTCCTTCTCAGCCATCTTTGAGATGCTTAGGCAGAGGGGGAACTGGACTACCCTAAGCTCCTCCGCGGATGAGTCGGTATTCCTGGATGCATTTGAATCCCAACCTTCCACCTCCTGGGTGTCTCCACCTTTCGACCCACTGATGTCCATGGTGGCTTGGAAGGCATGGTCAGCTCCAGACACAGTGGAACCCACCCCCAGAAGATCCACTAAATTCATAACGGCACCACAGGATAAACAGTTTTTGACCAAAGGTGTCCCTGTTGATGCCATGGTGGTAGCGGCGGCCACAAAGAAGGAGTTGGCAGAAACTTCTTCGTCTGTCATTCCCCGTAACAAGGAGTCCAGGATGATGGACAGATATGGGAAGCGGATGTTCTCTTCAGCAACCTTTTCTATGAGGTCTCTGAATTATTAGTGCCACTTTACCTGCCTTCAAAGGGATCTCCTTAAAGAGCTTGGAGATACCCTCCAAGATCCATCAGCTGAGGGGGCCTGGGCTAAGGCAGCCTCCCAGCTGGCGACTCTTAATTCAGTGGTGAACTCCTCCATGAGGCTCATTTCTTATGCAGCCGATGGTGCGAGTAGAGCTGCAGGTACAGGTGTTGCTCTAAGGAGACACGCTTGGATGTGACTATCTTCGTGGAACCTATCGAAACATCTTTCACCACCACCCCCTTTGATGGTTCCTCTCTTTTTGGATCACAGGTGAAGGGCACCCTTACCAAGTGTGAACAGGAAGGCAAGACTCTCTCTGCCGTGGGAGTCCATTTTTCCACTCCTTCCAGACCATATCCCAAGGGTCAGAAGAGTGGAAAGATGTGGTTCCAGAAATCTCGGGGAGCCTTGCCGGACACACGTGGTGAGTTCCCATCCAAGGGCAGAGGAGGGAACAATAATAGACCCTGCCCTCGTGGCAGAGGGGGTCTGCAAAACCAGGGCAGCAGAGAATCCTTCTCTGAGAAGCCCTCCCACCATCCCTGAAGGGTTGCCCGACTGCCCTTCTCCGGAGGCAGTCAGGGGAAGATTATCGCTGTACCCAAGAGCCTGGCAAGACATAACACAAGACAAATGGGTACAGTCAGTTATATCCGGAGGCTACAGAATACCCTTTGTTCGCACTCCCGTAATGTCAAACAAGTCCCTTCCAGATGTTCCACCCAATCTAAGGGATCAAGCAGTACAAGAAATTTCAGAACTGCTAAGAAAAAGGGCCATCCAGCAAGTCCCAGCAGACCAGCAAGGATCCCGAATTTACCCAAGGTTCTTTTTCGTACCAAAAAAGACAGGGGACTCGAGACCCATTCTGGATCTCAGCAGACTGAACAGGTCTGTACAAAGAACCAAGTTTCGGATGGTCACGCTACAGTCCATTATGCCCTTTGGATGTGCTCTATAGATCTTCAGGATGCGTACTACCACGTCAAAATGGACAAATGCTCCAGAAGATTCCTCCGCTTCTGGCTGGGAGCCAGTCATTACCAATTCAGAGCTCTGCCCTTTGGTCTCACCACAGCCCCCAGGGTGTTCACCAAATGTGTGGCAGTAGTTACCGCTCAGCTGAGACGGCAAGGATTCCAGGTGTTTCCATATCTAGATGACTGGCTCCTTACTGCTACCACCAGGCATCACCTTCTGCGAGCCAGAGACTTCACAATCGAGACTTGCTCCAGACTAGGTATCTCAATAAATTTCAAAAAGTCCGCATTGTCGCCCTGTCAGTCTATCACCTTTATAGGCGCAAATTTAAATACAAAAGACATGTCAGTCAGCCTTCCACCAGACAGGGTATTAGTGATTCGTCAACATGTACAGGTCTTAATAGCATGCAAGAGAATTCAAGCCAGGTTCATCCTCCAAACTCTAGGTCTCATGGCAGCAGCTATCATACTTGTTCCTCTAGCTCGTTTTCACATGAGGATCCTCCAGTGGCTGCTTTTCACCCAATGGTCCTTCCAGCAGCTTCCCATATCTCACATGATTATGATCACAGAAGCATGCAAAAAGCACCTTGCATGGTGGATGGTCTCCACATCAGTACCCCTAGGCAGACCATTTGTACCCCCCCCCAGTTGCTACGGTTACCACATACGCTTCCCTGATTGGGTGGGGGGGCATTATCAGGGCAGGACAGTCCAAGGCACCTGGCAACCTCAAGAGTACCACCTGCATATAAACATCTTGGAGATGAGGGCTGTGCTTCTAGCATTGCAAGCTCTTCAGGACTCTCTTCCTACCGGGACCATTGCAATTCAAACAGACAATATGTCAGTAGTGTGGTACATCAATAAAGCAGGGCGGAACCAAGTCCTACCCCCTATGTCGAGAAGCACTCAAACACTGGCAGTGGGCCATCTCTTCCCAATGGTTTATGATTGCAACGCACATCCCTGGGAAGTCCAATGTCATAGCAGACAGGCTGAGCAGAGCAATTCTCATGCCTCACGAGTGGTCTCTGAATCAAGTAGTTGCGGACCAAATATTCCGCAAATGGGGCCAGCCTTGCTGCGACCTTTTTGCCAGCCCCTTCAGCAGCAAATGCAACAAATTCTTCTCTCTCCTTCCACTTCCCGAACATTCCCCCAGAGACACTCTAGTCCACGATTGGCCTCAGGGACTTCTTTATGCATTCCCTCCGTTTCCCCTTATTCCAAAACTGATACAGAAAGCTACCGTTTTGGGCTGCAAAATGATCCTCATTGCTCCTTACTGGCCTCAACAAATATGGTTCCCATTCCTGCATCATCATCTTCTCGAGCAGCCTTGGACTCTGGACCCAGTTCCAGACCTTCTGATCCATCAATCGGGTGGACTGCACCAATCCCTGCAATCTCTCCAGCTCACTGTTCGGTTGCTCCACTTCCAACCTTAGCCAGGCTTCCAGATATCTCCCCGTCTGTGCGGGAAATTATTTTATCATCGCACAAGTCTACTGCTAGAAAAACTTACGCTAGTAAGTGGAAACATTTTTCTTCCTGGGTAGAGACTAAGAGTATAGACCCCATTTCCGCCTCTATACACCACATTTTGGATTTTCTTGCGGAACTCTTCCATTCTGGGTCCGCTTCCGCTACAATTAGAATTCAGTTAGCTACAATTTCAAATTTTCACATTGGCCTGTTGGGAAATAATATCATGTCGCTTAAGCTGTGTAGAGCCTTTCTCAAAGGGACCACTTTGCTCAGGCCTCCAGTGAGAGATCCTCCACCTCCGTGGGATCTAAATTTGATTATAGCTTCTCTAATATTGCCTCCCTTCGAACCTGCAGCTTCTTGTTCCCTGAAGTTTTTTTCTTGGAAAACTCTCTTTCTGGTAGCCATTACTTCAGCCAGAAGAGTTTCGGAACTGCAGGCTCTTTGTTCCCGTCCTCCGTACCTAGTATTCCACAATGATAGGGTTGCTCTCAGGACTAATCCTTCCTTCCTTCCTAAGGTCTCTTCAGAAAATAACTTAAATCAGTCCATAGACCTTCCTGTGTTTTTCCCAACCACTCCAACAGAGCAGAATACAAATTGCATCAGTTAGATGTTCACAGGCAACTATGCTTTTATTTGCATAGAATGAAGGATATCAGGAAATCGGACCAACTTTTCCTTTCTTATGCTGAGGGTAAACAAGGTCTTCCAGTCTCAAAAGTAAACTTGTCCAGGTGGTTGACTTCTATCATCACATTTATCTATCAACTGAGGAATAAAGAATTACCTGTTAAACCAAATGGTCACTCCACCAGAGCTTTAGCCACTTCTGTGGCCTTTCAGGCTAGGTTGCCCATGGAATCTATTTGTGCTGCGGCTGTGTGGGCCAACCCACATATTTTAATTTCGCCTTATAAGTTGGATGTGGTTTCCAGGAACAGAGCTGATTTTGGTTCCACTGTTCTGAAGAGTTTGTTTCGATGAGCCATCCTGGATTTTAGGTGCTAGGGACACTGTCCCAACCAGCAAGAATGAAGGTGAGATAGACAACTTAACATAAAGAAGTTATGTACCTACCATAACGTTCCATGTTAGTTGTCTTCTTCTCGCCTTCTTTCTTGCGTCCCACCGTCCATCCCCCTATCCTTGTAGACTGAGAAGAGTTCCTTATGGTTTTTTGTTCACTGGCTGAGTCTTCTCTGGCTATTCCTTTCTGTCTAGTAGCCTCTCTGGAGGTTTTATATATTCCAGGATAGGATCCTTTCCTTATTATGTCTGCAGTTAGATTTACCAAATGAGATATGGGTATCTAGCGCCAGGCATCATGGGTTATGGGGTGGCCTCGAGCCAGTATGCAGCTCTCAAGCTTTTGAAGATGGCCGAGTCGGAGCCGAGGATCAGCTCTGAACCCAACCAGCATAAAAGAAGGCGAGAAGAAGACAACTAACATGGAACGTTATGGTAGGTACATAACTTCTTTTTCTTACCATCATCACCATCACTATACTTCTAATAGTAAAACTGTCACTATCAGCTGTTTATTAATGTGTGTTATTACTCAGACATGAAGGAACTCTTGTTCTTACCATCGTCACCATCACTAATACTGCTAATAGTAAAACTGTCACTATCAGCTGTTTATTAATGTGTGTTATTACTCAGACATGACGGAACTGTTGTTCTTACCATCATCACCATCACTAATACTGCTAATAGTAAAACTGTCACTATCAGCTGTTTATTAATGTGTGTTATTACTCAGACATGACGGAACTGTTGTTCTTACCATCATCACCATCACTAATACTGCTAATAGTAAATCTGTCACTATCAGCTGTTTATTAATGTGTATTATTACTCGAACATGATGGAACTGTTGTTCTTACCATCATCACCATCACTAATACTGCTAATAGTAAAACTGTCACTATCAGCTGTTTATTAATGTGTGTTATTACTCAGACATGACGGAACTGTTGTTCTTACCATCATCACCATCACTAATACTGCTAATAGTAAAACAGTCACTATCAGCTGTTTATTAATGTGTTTTATTACTCAGACATGAAGGAACTGTTGTTCTTACCATCATCACCATCACTAATACTGCTAATAGTAAAACTGTCACTATCAGCTGTTTATTAATGTGTGTTATTACTCAGACATGACGGAACTGTTGTTCTTACCATCATCACCATCGCTAATACTGTTGATAGTAATACTGTCACTATCAGCTGTTTATTAATGTGTGTTATTACTCAGACATGACGGAACTGTTGTTATTGCCATCATCACAATCACTAATACTGCTAATAGTAAAACTGTCACTATCAGCTGTTTATTAATGTGTGTTATTACTCAGACGTGACAGACCTGTTGTTCTTACCATCATCACCATCATTAATACTGCTAATAGTAAAACTGTCACTATCAGCTGTTTATTAATGTGTGTTATTACTCAGACATGACGGAACTGTTGTTATTGCCATCATCACCATCACTAATACTAAAACTGTTACTATCAAATGTTTATTAATGTTTGTTATTAGTCAGCCGTTTATTAGTTAGATCACAGGGAGTGTAAATCTGTGTGTTTTCAATGGCTGAAAGTTGCTTTTGTTACTGTGAAAAGGTGCCCTCTCGGGGATCTGTGTTGGGCCTAGTTATTACTAAATGTATTTTCTTTACATTAAGCCAAATTTGAATACTAGTTGTAGTAAATGCCCCACTCTACACAAGGCAGGATGCTAGATGCAGTAAATGCCCTATACAAGGCAGAATGATAGGTGTTGTAAGTGTGCCAATCTATACAAAGTAGGATGATAAGTGTAGTAAATGCCCCACTCTGTTCCAGACAGAATGTTAGGTATAGTAAATGCCCCACTCATTTGGAATGTTCCAGAGTACTGAACCTGTTAATTCTATTATTATGGCAATGCCTGTGATTATTATGATTGTACGTCATCACAGTACCAGACAGTAAGATGCACTTAATGAGTGTAGTTGGTTTCCTGGCATATTCTTTTTCAATGCAGTGTGTCAGGAAGAAAAAGTGGAAACAAGAAGATTAATCAAAGTGTTCATTTGTGCTGCAAAGATAACTTAGTTGAGAAGAATTGATGATTTTTAATTAGGTTAATAGAGTTATGGTCAGCATATTTTGAAAGACTTGAACATAGTTTTGTAGAAAACAGCATTCCTGAAGATAAGCTCAGCCTTTTGGGTGTTTCCATAAGTGGACTACTGCAATGTTTGCTTCAGTCATAGAAACTGAATGATAAAAGCATCAAAGAAATCCCTGAAATGGTAAAGAAACATTTTCACCATAAACCATCGATAATGGTGGAAATATTGTGTTATATTTAGTCCGATTAGGAGGCCCATTAAAACAATAGCTCATAATGTTGCATACCTGAAACAATGTGCAGTGAACTGCAAATTTCATTTGAATTTATATGAAATACTACAATACAAGTTTATTAGCTGTATTTGCACTAAAGCATGTCAGATACAGCAATTCTATGACTCGTACTTAACAATTCTAAATCATATGCAGTAGTGCTCAGTACAGAAACAACTGACAGAGATATACAGCAGTTGGGTATGCACAAAATACCTGCTGGTCCAGTACATAAGGGTGACATTCAACTGTGTAACGAGAAGGGTAACATATTTTGTTACAAAGATAAGTTGAGTGTAACTCTGAAGAAGTGAAATGGCACAATTATGAGAATATGGGCTATATTTAATAAGCATGTAGAAGTAAACTGCACTCTTTGATTAAGATTAAAGCACCAAACATTTGTGAAAAGCATTTAGAAAATGTATGTTCCTAAAGAGAGAATTGGATTGCAGGTGCAGCAGACCTAATTGCATCTGAGAAAATGTTTTCAGTCATTTTATTCAAAGGAAGTATCTCGGGATCCTACCAAAAAAAAAAAAATAAAATAAAACAAATGAAGCCAACAACAACAGCTCCAAACCTATTTTTCTCAGAATACCTCAGCAAAGTAACTTACTCAATTATCTCTTCTTTTGCTGGTTTCATCAGTAGAGATTTCTGTGAACAATACATCCACAAACAATGGAAAAAAATTGTTCAACATTCCTATTCATAAAGGTGGACAAGGAGTTGTTATATCTAATCACAGACATATTGCCTTTCTAGCCCCCCTATCTAAAATTGTAGAGAAATGTATTCAAATACAACTTTTGGACCACTTAATTAGTTTAACAATCTCATTTCTCCAAGGCAGCATGGTTTTAAAACAGAACATAGCACTAATAGTTTCCTTCTAACATTGCTAAATAATATATATACCCACATAAACCAAAATTAATTGACTACCTTTATATTACTGGATCCGTTTAAAGATTTTGTTACTGTCTCCCTTGATTTCCTGCTCATTCATGTATTCTCAGGTTTCAATACATCTACCCTAAACTGGTTCAGTAGTTATCTTGCTCATAGATCGTAGGCAGCCATCTGGAAAGACTCCTATTCTTTCCCCTTGGTCACCCTCAATCAGTTGTGAATCCTAATATATAATTATCTGGTCTTTCCCAGAACTACAGGAAATAGTCTTCTTCCCAGCACTATGTTATGACTCTCCCTCCCTTTGAAGTGAGGCAAGCAGGCAAAGCTTCATCACTCCTACTTAGCCCCAAAGAAGCTCCAGCAAGTGGCTGAGTCGCTTGTAATCACTTGGGTCATATTAAGGGCCTTATCCCGCTATGCCAATAAAACTATTGAACATGTAATGCATGCGATGCAGCGATTCAGCATTACATTCCTGGAATCACACAGGCTGAACATGAAATGGGAATAGTTCATAGGATCTTAGTTGTATACTAGGCTAATGACCACTAGGGCCCGTAGAAGCCTAGCCTTGCAACCCAAATGTGACCCATAACCCCCAAATTTGATTTATATAGAGGGTGATTTACTGACTGCCTGTGCCCATCAGAGAGACAGGTACCAGACAGGAGTGAAATTTTGATTACCCATCCACTGGTCCAAGTTGCTGTTAAATAGGGTTAGGGAGAAACTCCACTTCACATGGATTGGGAGATTGCTCCAGAGAAGTGGATTTCTCTGAGAAACATATCTGTCTCTCCAACATGTCTTGTTTATGTCCCAAGCAAAACTTAGGTCTTTTGATCTAGTAGTTGTGATATGTTTGTTTTGTGGATGTGCAAATGGTTTATCAAAACAAGGCAATGGATGACTTGTGCGTAAGGCCAAGATCTTCTCTCAGAACTCTGTATTTTATCAAGTAATGAGACATGACTTTGAAGTGATCAGTGCAGGACATTGTGTTTACTCCCTGTAATTATTTTGTGTGGAACTTTGTAGACAGTCTAACTGCTGCATATGTCTGGTCAGATACATACTGAAGGGACACTATATTCTACGATGGGTATGATAAGGACTGAGTACTGTGGTAGGATGACCTCTCCGTAACTAGACACCATGCCTTTACTTATAAGTTAAGCAACATAGAAGCATTTTCTTACTACCCTGGATACATGTTGGCCGAAGGCCAGGTTACTGTCTACATGAATTCCCAGAGCCCTGACTAGTGAATCAACTTTTAGGGGTGTTTTATTGATGATGTGGTTACCTGGTGTGATTATTTTTAATTGACTCCCAACTTTAGTCTAACAATTACTACTGAAAACTGTGAGTTTATGGAACTCTGATGGTAAAGAAGTTTGCATGATCTCAAAGTCAGTATAGTTAGAGTTTGGAGGGGTCTTGTCCCCAAGAAAAAACACTTGTTTCATCGTGTTTCTGTTAAAGTTGACAATGTGCATTATTGACTTGCAGATCCATTATTTTACCATGTAATGTTTCTTCAAGTGGTGTTCTGTTGTAGATTCTAACACCCCCCATGTGAGGAAAGACAGATTGCTTATGCTTCTAGAAGTTTCTCCTGCAGGAAAGATATTCACAAAAAGAGATAAAAAATGCCATCTTAACTATATGGAGCAAAGAAATTCCATTAGTACCTCTGGAATAGAAAGTGTGAGCTGATTACAGACCATAAACCATTGTTGGTACTGTTTGGTGAGCATAAGAATCTTCGCAGTATGGCAGTGGCATGTATCTAGATATGAGCGAATATTGTGACATTGAATCATTAGCAGATTAAATTAAGAATGTCAAAAAGGCAGGCATGCAGTTGGTCCCTCAAGAATAGATTTACTACAGCAAGAGGTTCTCCCGTTCGATTCTCGCCGTGGCTTGGGAGTGCCTTCTGTGTGGAGTCTGCATGTCTTCCCCGCGGTTGGGTAGCATCCGAAAGACATGCATGCGTAAATGGGCATGCCTTCGTTGAAGGTTGGGGGTCGAGCTAGCACCTCAGTGTTTCGTAAAAATCTACTGCCAATCATTAGCGGACCGGAGTTCCGCTGTGGTGACCCCTTACCGGGAAAAAGCCGAAAGACAAACAACAACAACTGATAATGTAACTGATGGTATGAAAGAATGCACAGGTATTCTTTTAGAAGATAATTTTCAAAAACTTCCATTTAAAGCTGAAATGAGTGCACATGAAACCAGGACTAACAGAGAAATAAGACTCAGTGGTCCAAAGCAGGGACACAGATTTATTGTTCTTAAAAAAGGACAAAATTCCACTTTCATGAAATGATATCTGGAAATCATACCTGTGATTTTTTTAAGTATAATTTCTAGTCATTACCAAGATTTCAGTATAATTTTTAATATGTTTATCTATGTAAAATAAAAATATATTCTCGATACAGAACACACAATAAATCAACTTGGCAGCCAGGCCTGTTTCTGAACCCTGGCCCATGTTAGGTGTATCAGTTCAGAAGCAGTATTTATATAGCTTTAAGGGTTAGAAACATGCAAAAGAAAAGCCTTTAATACGACATGCTCAATGTGTGCTAGAGACGTTGTAGGCAGAGGTTTGAAATCGATCCCAACTGTAGACCCTTTAATGAGTCAGACTCCATGAACCTCAATGACTGCATTAATAGAGGTTTGAAATGGATCCCAGCTGTTGATCCTTTAAAGGAGTACCGCACCCACAGACTCAAAAAAACATGTTTAAAACATCATGGCATGATGTTTCCTACACTTTAACAGCACTCTGGGATTATTTACAGGATTTTAAATATTTTTATATGTAATTCCAGACTCTGACCACCTGGAAGCTGGCATATTGACGTGGTTTGGATAAATCAGGTTGCCATCCAGTATCCCAGAAATCATTGTTTGGCTCAAAAATGTTACATCATGCAGGCCTCTGTTTGCCTAAAGTTCCTGTCATTTCATAGATGTTGCATGCGTACAAAGTACTGAGTAAAATAAAACAGTGTAACATTCCCTGCTGCTGGATGACTACATAAAACAGAAACAGTGCAAATGCCACAGAACACACTCAAAGTGTTGTTTACTGCTGCCTTTTTTTCTAATTTAGTTTAAATGGCACTAATTTGTAAGACAATGAATTCCAGTCCATTTACTTCTCCCCTCCCCCATAACACTTCGCTTCCCTAGCTGTCAAAGTCCTGAGGGTACACAAAAATGGAAGTAACAGCACAAACCAAAAACGGTAGCTTCTTCAGCCCAAATGCTACAGCTTGCTCCTGCCGATATGTCCGGACTGCTCAAGAATGTAATTCAGCCCAAATAAACACTGTTGTCTTCTGGCACATGTCTCCGAGTTAGAACGGACCAAGTCAACTCAAGGGTACCGTACCTCACTTTCACTCGGGTCTCCCGACTGCCGAAAATAGATGCCACAAACGACTTCTCCTTAATAAAAATGTAAATACTTTATTTAACAACCACAAGTTCCGTGAAACGCATGAAGCGTTTTTCGTTTGAATCAATGTTCAAACTTCCTCAGACAAACACTGGTTTTCGCGCCAGTGTACGTTTAAAATACCACAATGAATGACGTCATGAAACTTTTTAAACATACAGTGGTGTTTAAAAACATTTTTTTAAAACCATACTTAAAACATTTTTTTTAAAAACATTTACCTACTAATTTTGTTTACTATGTTACCACAATTTTATGTATGTACATGAAATCTGTAAGGTTGAATTTGATTTACTTTATTCGTAACTAATAGTGTGCTGAAATATTTCTATAAAACATATTTATATTATGTACATATATGCAGATCTAAAAACCATAATGTACTAAACTCATACCATCTTCTTATTTGGATGGTGTATACTGGTATAGACACTTATGGTTATTAAATATAGATTGTATATTTAATCTAATGTGTACTTATAAAAATTCTAACATCTCCTGCCTGGACGTAAAAGTCTCTATCAATACAAAACTTTAAAAAATAAATAATAATATGAATTTCCCTAATATCTATACTGTTAGGGACACATTAAATGGGAGGTACACTGGCGCGAAAACCAGTGTTTGTCTGAGGAAGTTTGAACATTGATTCAAACGAAAAACGCTTCATGCGTTTCACGGAACTTGTGGTTGTTAAATAAAGTATTTACATTTTTATTAAGGAGAAGTCGTTTGTGGCATCTATTTTCGGCAGTCGGGAGACCCGAGTGAAAGTGAGGTACGGTACCCTTGAGTTGACTTGGTCCGTTCTAACTCGGAGACGTGTGCCAGAAGACAACAGTGTTTATTTGGGCTGAATTACATTCTTGAGCAGTCCGGACATATCGGCAGGAGCAAGCTGTAGCATTTGGGCTGAAGAAGCTACCGTTTTTGGTTTGTGCTGTTACTTCCATTTTTGTGTTTTAAGAGTCGGGTTTGGTTCTACAGTTCAAAGTCCTGAGGGTAATTTGACCTGGTAATTCCATTGATTGGCAGATCTCAGCAGGGTGCTTGACTCATGTAATTTAATCTTTGCTTTACCATTTCCTTTGTTAGAGGGGACATTTTTTTGCTGCATTATAGCCATGGCTTTACTCGACTGCAATCACATCCAGTAAGGTCTTGCACCAAGGAGCTAAAGAATAAAACATTTATACTATTAACCAGTTTAGATCTTTATTAATTTAAGTGTTAAGGTATCACTTCATGCTTCCACCTTGTTAAAAATTGAGATTTACATGTGCAAAGTGTGTTGGTATGCAGTGTTTGCCTTCATATGTTTTTACTCCACTGGTTAGTTTGCAAAAAAAAAAAACCTTTTGCAGTGTCCCTGGATTTGTCTTTGTACATACAAACCACATTGCTATATTTTCCCCTTCCTTTTTCTTGTGTCCAGAAGTCACTTATAACAAAGTACATTTTTTACTGATTTTTTTTTTTTTTTTTTTAAATAAAGGACATCAAGGTTAACTTACCTTGAATTAGATAATGGATGCCACTGCAAAGAATCACTGTTGAAATATTTGTGCATGGACAAAATCCCTTACTAAATCTATTTGCCAGCCTCTAGTTCAATTGGTGCTATGGCTTTAATATACTGGTGTGTTTGCTCATGCCTTCCAAATATCTCCACCATTACATACCAGTTTTGCAGTGTAGTAACCACCCGACATGCCCATACACCTTTAGCCATCAATATGCAGCTACTCCTGTTCATGTGAGTATGTGAATTCATTTTCAGACTTAAGGTGTGGAAGCTGCACTGAATAATTCTAGGTACTTGTTCAGGTTTCACATGGTGCTTGCTTAGAGCTACTCTCATGTTAAGCCACTATGAATATGTTGCACTGCCACCTCTGATACCAGGGTAATGTTTTAATCTTCCTATTCCCGCACTGCACACTAGCAGTATCTGGTGCAAATACAACAGAGAAGTATGCAAGCGATACACCACCTAAGCATCATTTACCGTGCAGAATGTACAAGTATGCATACCAAATTTCTGTTTCTCCAAATAAAATGAACAGCACTCAGGCTGGGGGAAGGACAAGGGAGCCATGACATCACAGAATGGGTGGGTCTTATTATTTTAGTTAGAATCAGGTGACGGCTGTGGTGATGTCACTTTGGGGGAGGGAACTTATTAAAAAAAAAAAAAAAAAAAAACCTACACTGCCTGGCTTCGATGATGTCAGTAATTGGGCGACTCCAGCAAGCTTTATTCAAACGTGAGAGAATCATTTTGTAAGTGAAACCATCACAGTATGAGAAGATAGGCTTCTGTTACAGAAGTAAGGGGAATTATAAAAATTGTAAATGCTTTATTATTGTTGCTTTACAGAGGACAATGTAAATAGGGAGGAAAAGGGCCGTGAAGTTGAGGAATACATTAGAGAAACCTGTTGTACTCCTTTAATGAGTCTGAATACATGAACCTTAAAGACTGCACAAAGTCCTTCAGGTTCTGCTTGAAGTGAATCCCAGTTATAGACCTTTAATGATTCAGACTTGATATTCCATGAAGACTGCACAGGCAGTGGTTTGAAATGAATTCTAGGTGTAGTAACTGAATAAGGAGGTCCTGTTTCACATTTTGTTGAAGGAACAGACACTGGTATTACAAGAAGCATGCTAACCAGCTGTGAGCAGGAATGTCAGGAGACAGCTCACCGTCCTGCAGAGGAGCACGGTACTGTACATACTGTACATTTAGTACACAGCTCAGATGGCTTAGTGGTAAGTCCCATGACTATGGTGTGCATGGTCCAGGGTTCAAGACCTGCGATGCTTTAAATACAGAAAATCAGAACAGTGGAAATCAGAGTCTGCTGGATAGTGATCATGAGAGAGACTGTGTTTCCAAGTAGTAAGCCTGAAGAATCAGAAAATATGTCAATGCCAGATCTCAAGACATTTTTTGTGATTTACAAAACTACCCCACTGCTTTCCTTTTGATTAGGAGTCCTCCTACTATGAAACCTTGGTAATATTTACAGAACTTCTGTCTACTTCAGACATATGGGCATTTTACCCTCAAGAAAATGTAGTTAGCTTGCCCTGATTAAAAAGAGCAGAAGAGGGAAATGTGGAGTTTAGAAGTTATTAATTCAGTTATTTTGACAATACTGAGATTCCATAAATGTAAACGCTGGCAACTACATGAGCTGTAAGTGTGCATGAGCATACTGTCAGATAATAAAGTGTTTCTAATGGCTAGGTTTTGTCTCAACATGTGTTCTTTTTCAGTATGGTATGGTACTGTACAATAGCTCATGTATGTCCATTTTACATATTTATTAATTTGTTAATAGGCAGGAGAGTCATTCATAACAAATGCAGCTCGTATGAATGAGTCATTTCATTGTAAAATCTGATGAAACTCTAGGTCTCCTTGAAATAGAATAGTATATTTCCTTTTCCTACATGCAACAGTCTTGGAATTATTTAAGTTATGGGTGCACTTGGTCTATTGTATAGGTGATGTGAAAAGCTCTGCATCATACAATATATACTCTCTTTTGTCAGTTCTGAGATTTAAATGCAGGATGTATGGACCTGTCCAAAGACCCTTTTCAGTTATGGCCTAAGAACAAAACAAAAGCAGTGACAGCATACGTTAAAACAGTGAACAACTTAAGAAGATTCAAACAGTATGCAGAATCATTGCAAAGAAATATAATAAAACAAGGTTTTTTAGCCAGGGCCTGGGCATAGCACTAGCTCTGCAACAACACAGCGTGAAACACCATACAAAATGTAGAGCATTAAGTGGTGTATAGGAAGTGCTGCACATGTACAGCGAGGAAAGTAGCACAATGCACTTGGGACTTACATCTCTGGTAAAGCTTACACACCTGCAGTCCCTGTGCCCATCACGTAAATCATGTCGGTACTAGTATGTGGGTACTCAGGCCAAAAGACATCCTCATACCTGCATAGAAGTACCAAAAACACAGGAATACAGATGCCTAGAAGATGAAGACATACCGACTGGAAGGATATTCAGATGTGCCATTAATTATTAATCCTTAATGATTTAAGGTCATTCCTAAAGTCATCATCATCGCCGTTGCACCTCATATTCTTGGGGAGATAATTTCATAGATAAGGACCCATCTCTGATAAGGCTCATTCATCTGTGCAAAGATTACTTTGTAGTATGTTAAACCTTATTGCAACACCTAAATAGTTACATCACTATAAGCTACAAATTGTTTGACTGCATCTGATGGAACATGTCCTTACATACTTGTGTGTAATTTATATAGAAATGTGTATATGAATTATTACTCATTGTATTCATAATAACTAAATCAAATGTTCTTGTTAAGTATGTCAACCTTATTGTTATTTACACTGTTAGACCTTATAGCTAAACTGTAGTCTTGCCTTTGAATAATCACCTACTTGTCTTTTTCTATTTTTCACATTTGTACTGTTTTGTACATAGGTCACGACTGAAAAGGGTCTGTGGACCAGCTCACTTACTAGTTAACAAATTATAACTAACTAGATAAATAAGTAAAGAAGCAAGCATTCTTTTGTAGCTTAAATCCATAAATGAAAGCTTTATGTTAACTATAATGACAAATATCTAGAAATGGGCCCATCCTGTCACAATATTAGTAACATTGTCATGTCAAAGTCAAAAACAATATTAGTAACCCTAAACATTTGAAGAAATTAAAAAAGGGAGGTAACAAACTGTTTTGTTTTTGGAATGAGCCCAGAATGTCCACATAGGGGATATATAGCAAGACTAAGAAAGACATTAGAGGAAGATGCATGCATCATAGAACAGATCAGAATAAAACAACAACACCCAGATGAAGAAGCAATAGACTATCTGGAAAAAGATGCATGCACAAAGTGCTACAAGGAAATTAATGAAATTCATAAAGGAGGCATATGGAATTGAAAAAAGAAAAAAATAGAGATCTGATATGTCATGGTAATTATGCAGGAAAGAACGATATCTGAATCAGTTAAACCACCAAAGCTTTACTGAAGTTTGATAGGCAAAGACACCCGAATAAGATAAAGTTTACAAAAAATAGAATAGCAACATACAAAAATGGACTATATCAAGAAGCAGTTTAGAGATGTAGAAAGGTAAAAGACAGAAGCCAAGATGATAGACCAATTGAAAAGTGAGGGATTTTCTATGGACACTCTAATATAGGTAATATCCTAAAATGATGAGTCATTAAATCCTCAGGAAATGGTACAATGCCCAGAGCAGGACACTATTTTAAAGACATATACTGCAAGGTAAAATTTCAGCACCTTCATCAGGAGGATTGGTTGTAAGTTCAGTTAGAATCGTGCAGCATAGGAAAGAACAGAAAACAGTGCAAATATGATGGGACAATGTTCTTAGCTAAGAAGAGAATGATCTGAGAGAAGGCCAGTTTTATCTAATGGAAATGGATAGATGTAGTAAGATAAATGGGCAAAATAGACTACAGAGTGTATAAGACATTGTTAGAAGACTGGCAAAATAGATGGAGACAATAATTGAGAAATCTGTGTATGTGTATGGGCCACGGTGGTGCATCGGTTAGCATTGTCACCTCACAGCAAGAGGTTCTCCAGTTCGATTCTCAGCTGGAGCGCTTTCTGTGTGGTCTGCATGTCCTCCTCACAGTCATATGACGTTTAAAGACATGCAGGTAGGTGCATGCATGAATGGATGTGTCTTTTTTGAAGGTTGGGCAGTGGGCTGGCAACTCGGCACCATAAAATTCACTGCCAATCATTAGCAGACCGGAGTTCCGCTGTGACAACTCCTAACCGGGAAAAGCCAAAAGACAAGAGAAATCTGTCTATGTAGCAGAAATAAACAGAACATACTACTGTATGACTAAACCAATAACAAAGTGCTATCAGTAAAAGATAGAATAATAAAAATAAAAGAAGGGACCAAGTAGAGAGTTACCATGGAAATATTGATTAAAGAGAATTGTAAAAATGGCCACAATAAAAATATCACCTGCAGATGAGTGTAGAAGAAGGGAAATATCATCAAAAACACTTAAAAAGATAGTTATAAAAGAACACACAACATTAAAAAGATCAGGCTTTAAATTATGCCATCTGTAATAATAAACTAAATATTAGACCAAGCAAGCATTAGCGGACCGGAGTTCCACTGTGGCGACCCCTAATCAGGATAAGCCGAAAGACACAACAACAACAACATTAGACCAAGCAAAAAATTCAGAAAGTATATAGACAAAGATAAGAAAAAAGTTATTAAAGAATTCATTGATGACTCAAAAAGTTTTATAAGTAACTGGGGAAAACTACAGTAGCAGTAACACTACTCAAAGCAGAAGAAATCATTAAATTTTGGGGAACTTTGTGTCAAGATCCCACTGACCATAACAAAGATGCTGAATGGATAGAAAGGACAGCAGAAACACTGTGACGTACTAGCATAGATGGTATGAAATGGAATGAAGTAACAATGGAAAAATTGGGACATAATTAAAAAAGTCTCTTTAAAGAGAAAAACGTCAGGACCAGGTGCTGTGTCTAATTTCTGGCTAAAGTTAACACATCTGCACAATGATTTAGCCTTGAATAAAAATAAATTATACGCACACCCTAAATTGACACCGGCCTGATTAAAAAAAGAAAAAACTGTGCTTCTCTTTAAATGTGAACATGCAACTCATTGTAAGAACTACTGACCAATAACCTGCCTTCCAGCAGTGCACAAATTGTATACTGGAATTAATGCAGATGAAGGTTCGAGTCATTTAGATAAAAATTCATCATGTTAGTAGAAAAGAAATGCAATAAAAGAAAATCATATGGAACTAGTGATCATCTATTACTAAACAAACCCAAGAAAGAGAGTTGTAAAAAGGAGCAGAACCTAGAAATGGTATAGCTGGATCACAAGAAAAAAGGCATTAGACAGTGCTTCAAATTCGTGAATTATAGAGGTGCATAAAATGTACCATATATTGATAAATTACTTAGCAGTGAATAGGAAATAGTGGCAAACCACTTTACAGTCAAGTCATGAAAATGACAAATTACTATCTCAAGTATAAAAATTCAAAATGGGATATTCCGAGGTAATTCTTTGTCACTATGGGATATTCCGAGGTAATTCTTTGTCACTATGGGATATTCCAAGGTAATTCTTTGTCACTATGGGATATTCCAAGGTAATTCTTTGTCACTACTGCCATTTTGCTTTGCCCTTAATCTGTTAAGTTCCTAACAGACTAGGCTATGGCTACATTTTTAACTTAAAGAAAACATTCTTGCCCAATGACATTTCACTTAGTATTTGTCAATGATTTAAAACTGTATAGCTCTAACATTCACCTGAATTGCACTTACATATGGTTAAACATATGGGTTCTTTTCAATCCTTTAGTAAACAGCTCCAACTTTTTCAGGCTAAACTGATCAAATACCGAAAACTCCAGATCGAAAATACTTATTGTAAGGAGTGTATTAGGGTTGCCTGTGTACCTACGTGGTTTCATTACTAGAAGTATCCAACCGGGATGGCATAAGGCTATAGTTTATACAACTATTTAATTAAATTATTTAATCATCGACGTTGTGAACTGATGGAGGTATTGATTAGGAATAGCTTAAAAGACATGGACAAACTTCTTGGTGAGATTACCATTATTAATGACAGTTTATTATCTGATTTGCTTTTTCCAGAGAAAATCAATGAGTACCAGAGTATATTTGACAATGCTGATTCTGTTTTACATGATGTTAACATTAAGAAAGAAAATAAGTTATGCAAAGATAAAAACTGATTATGAATGGTGCTAGCTTACCCGCTCCATATAAACAGAAAAATAAACAGTATACAGTAAGTGAAATGGATGACTATGTAGGCAGTGCCAACACAACTGCATTAGTTGATAATAACTATATGATTAAGAGTCACAAGACCCAAGGTTAATGAAGAGTCCCCTTTGGATTTTCCTTTACCCAGGAGGTTGAAAAGGATACAGAACAGGCAATGGAGCAATCCTGACCAGGATCAGAGGGATGGCTGGGGGGGGGGGGTGGTGAACAGATAGAAACACCACAGGAGATAGTTGATCATATTATTGTCCATAATACCAGTCATGACTTTAAGATATTCAAGTCTAGTGATTTTGCAGTTGATTACAAGTGGGCTCAATTATTTGAGAAAGACTTGCTTTTGTACCAACTAGGAGAGCTCAGGTTGACAACATTGTGGTTGATTTAAAACTTTTTACCCATAAACTCACTTACATATGTATTTTGCACATAAGGAACAGAAAGGCCGAAGTACTTTTAAACAGTGTTCTAAACCCAATATTTTCAAGCCCCACTGCACCCTATTATCACTTTATTTGAAAAAAAGTGTGAGTCCAATATCAAACTGATTTTGCATAGTAAAAGGGCCCACTGTAGACACAATCTCACTATTGAAGAACAGACCCAGTTGAAGCAGATTGTTAACAACAGACAGGTTAGATTAATGAAGCCTGAGAAAGGGGAGTGGTCTGGTAGTTATGAACACCAATGACTTCTTCTTCTTTTGGCTTTTCCTGGTTAGGGGTCACCACAGAGGATCACATGTCTGCTCATGATTTGCAGTGGAGTTTTATACGGTGTCGATTTGCCAGACCGGCGCCCAACCTTCCACAGAAGGCACACACATGCACGCACTCATGCCTAGGGCCAATTTAGTGTGTCCAATCCACCTACAGCATGTCTTTGGGATGAACACCAATGACTACATTAGTAAAACGTTTGACATGCTTTTTGTTGACACCTATGAGGAGGTGTCGATTAACCAAAGGAATATAGCTCATTATAGAATAGATGTTCTGTTAAATGAGTACCTCACACAAGGTCTTACTTTTCAAACTGAATGTGAATATTTTAAGAGTAACTGACCCAAAAACTCTTACTATCTTTGGGATCCCTAAGGTACACAAGGACATTGTCCACCCAGCTTTGTGGCAAGTTATTGTGGCTAGATTTTCAAAAACGTTCACCATAGCTCAGTATATTGACGATCAGCTCGAAGAAGTGGGCGCTAATATTGTGCACCTATATAAGGACTCATAAAAATAGTTTCTAAGAACATATATAGTGAGGACATCATATTGGTTACTATTGATGTTAAGGAACTTTTTCTTCTATTCTGCATGATATAGGCCTGGAGTGGTTTTATGACTACTTGTGCAAAAATAGTAACCTTGACCATGGTAACATTAAGTTACTGAGGGACTTACTGGAATTAGTCATAAAGAATAACTTTATATTCTTTGAGGGGCACTTTTTAGACAATGTTTAGGTGTGGCTAAGAGTGCTGCTTGTGCCCCTATTTTTGCCAATCTCATTATGGTTGAATAGGAATTTAATTTTGTGTTTTGTGCTTCATATAGCAATCTTTGGTCCCTGTACAACCGCTACTTGGACAACATCATGGTGCTAGAGGAGCTCAATGACTTTTATTGTCATCTTAATGACACTACCGAGTTCCTCAGGTTTACTTTGAACTAACTATTCCTGTGACAATATCAATTTTTTAGATTTAACAATTTCTAAAAACAGAGTTGGCCATTGTTTTGAATTTAACATCTGTAAAAAACAACTCATTCAAATTCATTGTTACACTATTCTAGCTGGCACTTGCTGCACCAGAAGAAAGCATTGGTCAAGGGCCAAATGGTTATGCTAGCACTTATGATTTCACAGCAAGAGATTTTTCTTCAAGACAGTGCCAAACTTAAGACCATGTTTGAGATGCGTGGATATCCACCAAATTTTATTAAGTTATTATGGGGGAGGTTATATCTAAGCATGAGCAGTCTATTTTTTCTCCCTTGACAGAGAAAGGGACCCCCACTATTAATGGTAATGCTCAACTAAAAGTTGGAGGCAATTTCAGGAAGGCCTTGGCCCTTACGTATAACCTCAACTATTTTGACATCAAATCAGTGCTATTTAGAAATTGGTGTATATTTTTAATGGCTGGTGAACAGTTTCAAGTTTTGGGCCCCCCACTCTATTTTGTTTATAAAGAGGATGTTTTTTTCAAATCTTTTATGGAAAGAGTAGGACACACCATGACCAGTTGCTATATGAAAAAATGTGGACATTGTAACCGATGTAGTTTCATTTTGGAAGGGTACATATTTCATATTGTTGGTTATGGGGTGATTTCCTGAAACAAAGATTTTATTGTTCAAGTACAGGAGTTGTTTATGTGACACAGTGTCAGAACTGCCCTGCCTTTTATGTGGGGAAAACTGAGAAATCCTTGAGAACAAGCATTTACCAATATATTTATGATATCAACAATTAAGATGACTGTAATGCACTCTTTAAACATATTAAGTCCAACAAAACACATGGATTTAAATTTTATATTATTGACAGCACAGGATGTGATGGCCGGTGTGCCCCTGGAAGGATCTTTTGGAACTTAAAGAGTTAAGGTGGTAACTTAAACTTGATTCTGCCAATAGTTTTGGTCTAAATGATATGGCATCCATAAATAGCATATTGTGGCTAAAAGCTTCCTTATACATTGAGTTAACATACTGTTGCTCACTGCCAATAATTTTCAGTTTTTTTGTTTTTCTTATGCTTTATATACTATGTATTAATATTTTTAACATTCAATGCATGTTGTCTTAAGGATTTTTGGTCAATATATTGAGTCATGCCAGCCATATACCTTTTGTTCTTGCTTTTGTTTCATATTTTTAGTTTCATACAAACAATTCTTTTCAATCTCTTACATATACACTCCATATATTTATTACATTTTTATTTCTGGTTAGTGTTTGTGAGTTTGGTAATTTTTTACATACTTATATGTATTATATATATATATATATATATATATATATATATATATATATATATATATATATATACATACATATATATATATATGGGTCTACTTCTTTTGACCTAACTTTCATTTGCCTGACACTCATTTGCCTGACCCCATTTGACTGAAATTTCATTTGCCTGACACTTCATTTGACTGACAAGTATTATTAGCAAGAAAATGGAATATGCCCCCTTCCCCACTGCAGTGCAACTCTGGAGTTAGAATATATAGTTAGGGGGTGTGTGGGGGGCACAGCCCCTCACAATGGGGGGGTGTGGGGGGCAAAGCCCCCCACTTCATTTCATATGATATTGTTAACTTTTGATGTAATATTGCTTAGTAACAGAAAAGTAAGTGGGGGCTTCGCCCCACACCCCCCCCCAACTATATATTTTAACTCCAGGGTCGCACTGCAGTGGGGAAGGGGGCATATTCCATTTTCTTGCTAATAATACTTGTCAGGCAAATGAAGTGTCAGGCAAATAAAGTGTCAGGCAAATGAAATTTCAGTTATTTGGTCTCAGGCAAATGAGTGTCAGGCAAATGAAAGTTAGGTCAAAAGAAGTAGATCCATATATGTATATATATATATATATATATATATATATATATATATATATATATATATATATATATATATATATACACATGTGTGTGTGTGTGTGTGTGTATATATATATATATATATATATATATATATATATATATATATCTCTATGGGTCTACCTGAAAACGCCGACAATGCAGAACGCCGACAACGAGAACACCGACACCGGAAGATCGACAACGGAGAAGACCGACAGTTGAGAATCCCGACGCTGAGAACACTGACATGTTAAGGTAAGTGTGCAATAGCGATGGATGTTAGGGTCAGAGTGTGGGTAAGGTAAGTGTGCAATAGTGACGGAGTTTAGGTTTAGGGGTGGGTTAAGTGAGTTAGTGTTAGGGTGCAGGTAAGTTAAGTGTGCGATAGTGATGGACTTGAGGGTTAGGGGCGGATTAAGTGAGTTAAGGTTAGGGTGTGGGTAAGGTAAGTGTGTGATAGTGACAGACCTTAGGGTTAGGGTTAAGGTTAGTGCATAGATAGTTGTGTTTGTAAGGTTTTTGATGTGCTTGTGTTGTGTGTCTGTTTTTTGGGAAAGGTATTTTTTTGTTGTTTGTCAGGATTTTGGTTTGTCGGGCATGTGAACGTTTGTGTTTTTATACTTTTTTATTTTTTGGTGTTTTCGTGTCGGTTATCTTGTTGTCTGCATTTTCAGGTAGACCCATATATATATATATATATATATATATATATATATATATATATATATATATATATATATATATATATATATATATATATATACACACACACACACACACACACACACACATATATATATATATATATATATATATATATATATATATATATAGATACATACACACACATTTTATAGTATGTAGAATGCATTTCCTACATTTGTGCAGTTCTCCTTTTGTTTTGACTGTTATTTAACTAATTCATTATCTTTAATTATTTGTTTGATTTGATTAATTGTTTGTTAACAGTTTAGTGGGAGGGGTTTCTTGTATTTAAGACTGTCATGTATTTTAATTACCTCATTCTGAAGAAGTCCTTCCACAGGATGAAATCGTTTAATGTACTTTAAACAAGCAGTTTGCGGTGCAGCTCCTATGTTTCTGTTGTGGATTCTTGGTTCTTTTTCTGGCTTGATTAGTTCCTAAACATGAAAGAATGAAGCAAAACTGATTTCAGGAGCTTGAGTTTTACTCCAACTTAAGAACAGAGTTCATTCCAGCCATGGTATCAAACCCCTAAACATTTAGGGAAATTAAAAAGAAACTGTAGGTGATGTTGGTCATCTGCAGTCCCGACAACATGATTCAGTTTTATGAAATGCGGTTTGCCAAGGCAAAAAGCTTGTTTTATTGTTTGAAATACAGGTGCATTTTAGCTTGAATAAATCTTCCTATATGTGAATTGAGTTGAATTTGATCTGATCAGGACTGAACTGAAACATTCTATTGTTGCAGTTTATGAATCTGGCAATGTGGCATACATTTTGCTCATAGGTTGGTACTAGGCTATCAGCCCTAGGGCCTATACAAGCCTAGCCATAGCAATTCCCTAGCAATTTCTTCCCATAGTATTTAGTTCCCTGGACCCCTGTCTAGCAGGGTGACTGACGTGATCCCCGAAGTGAGTTTCCTATCTCCCATCCGATCAACAAGATTTCTTCTGAAGAGGGCCAAAGAGGCACTCTGCCTCTTCATAAATAAATAAATCAATTGCTTCCCCAAACACTGCTGGAAGTGCATAGACTCATGACCCAAGTAGTGCAACACTGGTGACACTGATAATTTTATTGGCCTGCAATAACACTGTCAGTAATAGCCTGCTTCGAGTGTGCTGACAACAACCAATAAACCAATCAGGGTCCTAGCCGAAGGCCTAGATTACAGTGTAAAGCTCAGAGCATTTCCTGCTTGCATTATTCTCGGGAAAATCTTTTTTATCTTCTTATTTAATTTGCTTGAAGGTCACTTAGATTCTGTCAGGCATGTAGCTGTTTCATGTGTGCGGTGTGCAGGTCCTCTCAGCTCTAATGTCTAATAATGAAGTAGAGTGGGTTTCCCCCTGGTGTCTTATGCTTGAGAAATTAATGTCTGGTAGGCCATATGTTTTTGCCCAGTAGTTACCCTTCCATTTCTGCTGAACAGAATGCAGTTGCTAAACCTTGGGAACTTGGTTAATCTTTTTCTGCGTTATCGTTATGTGCTAATGTAGATTTTTTTGGTGCCTTATATTAGACTTTCCAAGCCAGTTGTCAGTTGTTTTGAGACCATTTTCTTAGGTGTTTTTAGATTTAAAATTCCAGTAATGTTGAAGTACACTCCTTTTTTGGTCTAACACAATTATTACAAATTCTGATTTTTAGTTAGAAGTTCTCATGAAGGTTCTTCATTTTTAACTCCTGGAAGTGCTGTTAAGAGGCTTCAACTGCATTGGGAGTCCATTGTCTACAGCTGTGTTTGCCCCAGTCTTGGATACACTTCACATTCATGCCAGCTGTGTAGACAGAGTTTTCCTTACCATGGACATACTGTCTTGTTGGTTTGTTTATGCATCTAGTTCTTTTAGTTCCATTTTATGCTGTTTGCTTAGTGCATGTCACCTGTCCTTTTGTTCCCCTGCAGCAGTGAGAGTGAGCACTAGGAAGCAGGCTGCATTTGCAGTCATTCAGCACACTTGGACAGGGCTTTCTATTGGTATGACTTTATCTCTCTGAATCACACACAGCCCTATGTCAAGCCATCATATCACAGGAGTGTCTTCCAGTGTAAAATAATTTGTTACCTTCTGGGGGTCGTTCTGCAGCTTGTACTACAGAATTATACTGTGACAGGGATCCCCATCTGTAGGGGCATAAGGCTAGTCAGTCTATTCATTCCCAAGTCAAACCCTTCACAACAATGATGACCAAACTGGACAGTCTGTGCCTGTGATGGAATGCTTCCCTTGCTTCTACTGACAGGTTTTATAATCATTCACTTACACGCTGTTTGTCATAGTTTTCCCTTCTGTTTTTTCTAAGATTGGATAGACTCACATGTCAGAAATAGAAAGAGAGGATGAGTCATGAGCTTTTGCTCTGTACATTTGGCATGTCCTTGCCTATAATGCCCATTTGTATAGGTTCACAGGACAATACTAGGCTATCGACCTGGAGGCTGTTATAAGCCTAGCCAAGAATTTCACCCATGTTTTCACAAAGTCAGCACCCGTTTCTCTGTCCATCAGGAACACAGGTGGGATCCCAGGGGTGTATTTTCTGTTTCCCATCCAATCATCCAGTTTCCTCTTAAAGAGGGCCAGTGGTGTACTCTGCTTGATATGGAGAGGGAGTCTATTCCACAGATGACTGAGTCTTTGGTACACAAATCTATCCTGCCAATAAGTTCTATTATTGTCACAGACCAGGTTGAGGCCTTGCATGTGGGTTGTGTGAGTGGAGTTTCACTTACGGATATCCAGCAACTCCATCAAGGCTGGGTCTGAGACAGCCTTTTATGCCAGACACAGATCACCTCTGAGTAGAGGGACAGGGCTTTTAGCCTGTCTGTATAGGATAGGTGTTTGAAACCCTGGATTTTCCTGATCTGGAACCTCTGTGTTCTATCCAGCTGCTTCATGTGCTTGGCAAGGTACATGCCGAAGGGGACACTGTACTCGATAATGGGTCTGATAAGGGAGGAGTACAGGGATGTTATGACCTCCTTGTTCCTGGATGAAATACCCCTACTTATGAGGTAGGCCACGTAGAATGCAGGCATCGTGGTGGTCAAAAGTCAGGTTGCTATCGACCTGGGTGCCCAAGTCCCTCACAACTGTTTGCTTGCTTAGTACAAGGGTTATCAATGTGATAATTAGTGAGGACAACATTTTCCCCAAAGGGGATAATGATGCATTTCTTGGCATTCAGTTTGAGGCCATGCTTCTGGCACTAGTCATTAGTTTGGGTAATGCCATCTTGGAGGATGTTCACATCACTAGGGGAATTTAAGACAGTGCCCAGCTTGCAGTCATCTGACTTGGTCAGCCGCAAACCACTAGTTTTGGTTTGCACCTCTGAAAAGTATATCCCAAATAGTAGAGGCCCCAAGACTGATCCTTGGGATATGCTGCTTGTTATGGATGGCTTTCCATATTTTGACTAAGTGGGTTCTATGAGTAAGCCAGTTAGCTACCCATCTGGTAACATACGGGTTGATACCTAGCTGGGAGAATTTATGTGTTATGCCCAAGTCTGGAATAGTGTCGAAGGCTTTGGCCAGGTCAAGGTAGGTGGTGTATACTGTCTTCCCTTTGTCCATGTCTTGGTGACTGTTTCAAAGAAGTCAACCAAGTTTCACAGGCATGATCTCCCTTTGACAAAAAACAAACTGTATGGGGTCAAGCGTTTGGAGGTTGCCAGTGTCCTTGTTTATAAGGTCCATGATAATGCGTTCCATGGCCTTGCAGATCAGGCTAGTTAGTCTGATGGGCCTATAATTGCCTAGGTTGGTGGACACTCCACATTTGTGTAGAGGGATGACAGTGGCTGTCCTCCATTCGGCAGCGACAAAGCCAGTGATCAGGCTTTGGATGAATAGGATGCCTAATGATGCTGAGAGCTCTTGCCTGAGTTCATATAGGATGCAGCCAGGGATGTTTTTGGGTCCCATGGAGGCTGTATTTTTTGCCTTTGAGGGGGCATTAAAGACTGTCTAGTACTTCTCCATTCATGCTTTTAACTGAGCACCATTTGCTAATAATTAAATAGTTCACTTCAGACCACCAGTAAATCAAATGTGGATAATCAGACAGCAGGCAGCACTCAGAATAATACTGTTTATTCCTTAACAATGACATAAAGCAAATAAGTTTCCTCCACTCATCTACAGCAGCTTTAAGTCAATTAGATACTAGTTACAGCTTTGCTTAGACACGATACTGTTGTATGATTTTTCTGTTATCCATACGAGGTGGCTCTTAGTTTGATTTTTTATGTGTCATGTGATAGTTGCTAGCTGCTGAATCAGATCGTGTGTAGACAAAAGTTGCATCGTATTAAGCTGTGCTGAAGCTCTGTCTCTGTAATTCCACTTTTGAAGTATTCCAGGCACCTGCTGATTTTACACATAACGAGAACTATACCCCTCATATGTCCTTGACTGTGTCCAACATCTCTGATTTTACCTTGTAGTTTTGCCCTGTCCCATTTTAAATGTTTGATTTTTATTGTAATTTTAAAGAGTATTACAGTTAGTGAATAATACCAGTCTTTAGACTTTCATACTCATTGTTCAAAAATGCGTATTGATGCAAAACCTGTTCTAGTTACATTTTAAGTGAATTACAATCATTTTTAAAATTTACCTTGATTTTTATGCCTTTGCCCCACTCCCCCATTATTTTTGGATTTGTCCAGAATTCTTTAGCAATGAAGTTGAGAGATGCAACAGGAAGCAGCTTTACAACATTTAAAATATTGAACCTATTGATTGGGAGAGTTTGCTTTCAAATTTGTTATGTTTGTCATTGCTCTTTTAGAAAATTCCTAGTAGACTTCATGTTACATGTGCTGATAAACAGAAGGCCTGCTTTATTATTTAAAAAAATGTTACATTATTCCCTACATCTGAGGGTACCCCTTATACGCTGATGTAATTTCTAGTAATTTTCACACTTGAGGATATCCAGTATGAGTCAGATTATGTGCTTACAATTCCTGCACTTTGAACATGCCAGCTTGAGGCCATTGTTGAGTTTGTTGTATTTCCTACCCCTATGAGGCTGATTTTTTATTCAGTGTTTCCCCTCAGTTGAGGGGGCCCCTGTAAATCTAACTGCATCTGCAGTTTTTCTCACACTTGTGTGTACTAGGGGTTGCTACATAGTCCTCTTTTCAAATGACACCCCATATCTGGACTGCTGTATCTGTAGAACAATGTAATATATGGTAAATTCACTCATATTTTAGGAGAAAAACACATTTTCTAAGTTTCCTCTTGATGCGGCAAAATTGTGATACTATATATTAGACATCTTTATATGACAGAAAATAGTGGAAACAACTAAAATGTTAGTACAAAAAAACAGTTATTTTGACAGTAAGGTGAACATCAACATTTTTGAATTGATTGAAGATGTGGTTTGTCTTATAAAATCTCATATTTCAGTAATAAATGTCCCACTTTAAACATATGAAAATGTGGCAACCATAAAGGTATCCCATCAGGCTGATGGTGCATATGCATTCTCCATACTTGCATCTCCAAAGCAAAGAACAAAGCTATCTATGGGTACTGATAACATACCAAGGTACCTCCTAAATGGCTTAAAAGAGGATTTGTCTGGGCACCCCCCCCCCAACAAAACTATTTAATCTCAGCCTTGAAACTGGGTTTGTGCCCATGGTCTGGAATATGGCAACAGTCATTTCACTGCACAAAGGTGGCCTCTCTACTGACCCAGGAAACTATGCACCCATTAGTCTGACCAGTCTAACGTATGAAGCCATGGAAACAATTCTCATGGATGTTATATGCAAAGATATAATAAACCAACAAACACTGGACCCAAGTCAGTTTGGGTTCATCAAGGGGAGGTCATGCCTTCTGAACCTGGTGAACTTCTCTCAGAATCAGTTCATATAGTCTGTTTTGACTTGGCCAAGGCATTAAACACTATTCCCCACTCAGGTATAATTGACAAATTACAAAAAATACAAATAAATCACTCTCCCTATTCACAGTCTCCTACAGATTGCTAAGGGAGACCTCAGCCTCGGCCTTAAGGCCTCCTCACACCCTGTACTGATGAACTGCTCCATATCCACAAAAACAACATTGTCAGAAATACCCGCTCAAAGGATTTTAACCTTTCCAGCAATCTAAACAGGGCATTCTGGAGAGATTGTTACATCTCACAGAGGCTTCACTGCCCAGGAAAAGGCTTCCCATCACTGCAAAACAAAGTACTTCTCTGCGGCAATTCAAACACAGTCTGGACAAATGGATGTGAAACTGCACATTTATACCTGGGGTGACACCTACAGTGGATATAAAAAGTGTACACACCCCTGTTAAAATGCTAGGTTTTTGTGATATAAAAAAATTAGACCACAATAAATCATTTCAAAACTTTTCCCACCTTTAATGTGACCTAGAACCTGTACAATTCAATTGAAAAGCAAACAAATCTGTTAGGGAAAAAATATAAAAAGTAAAAAAAATGTACAATAAGCTGGTTGCATAAGTGTGTACACCCTTATTTATTTATTTATTTATTCACATTTGTTCATGATTTATTGTTGATCCTTCATTAATTCCTAAATATTTATACACTCTCTCTTGCTCAAGTTCTTTTATATTACATTCCTGTCCCAAACTGATATTTTCTTGATGTTGCAGCTTTTCTGCTTTAAAGGTTGTTTTTGCACATTTATCAAGACTGAATGACATTATTATATCATCTGAAAAAGTTTTGACCACTTGCAGTTGTGCTTTCAGGTCCACATCTAATGAACTATACAGTTTTAAATCATCCCCAAAAAGATGAGAAGTGTTTATACTTTGTTATTTTGTGGGAGCCAAGTTATAGCCATGGCCTAATCTGTTAAGTAAACAGCTTAATGGGTTAAGGGCAAGACAAAAGCGCTGCAGTCACCCTGGAATATCCCCCTTTGAATTTTTATCCCTGGAATAATAATTTGTCCTCTATCATGGCTTAACTGCAAAGTGGTTTGCCACTGTTTCATGGTCACTGTAATGTAATTGATCAGTGTAGGGTGTATCTTAAACATTTTTAAGCACTCTTTTATCCACAAATGTGGGATACTTTCAAATGCTTTTTTACTGAAATTTTTCCCCTTTTTACAGTTCTCCATTATGATTTTATTTAATGACAAATGATCCTTTGTTTCTTATGATTTTCTTTTAGTACCCTTTTGTTCTATTGCCATAATTGTTTTCTCTTCTAAGTGACTATAAACTCTGTCGGTATCAATTCCAATGTATAGTTTATATGTCGTCGGAAGGCAAGTTATTGGTCTATAGTTTTAGGATAGCTTACAGGTTTCCTCTTAAGTAGAAGCACTGTTTTTCCTGTTGTTAACCATGTTGGTCTGTTTGGGGTGCGCATACAAATAGCACTTACTCATGGATAAATTTTCATCTAAAGATGTCAATACTTTGAGCCAGAAGTTAGGTACTGCATCTGGGCCTTGGGTTTTCTAATTAGGAACTTTTCTTAACTTTATTTCAATCTTTCTGTCCTTTACTTCATCCCATTTCATATCCTGTATATTTGAACTTCTTATTCTTTCTTTTACTTCTTCTATTCATTTAGCATCTTTATGTTCCACAGGATCTTCATTGATATTTCTCCAAAATGTATCTATTTCTTTTTTTGGTGGTGTTTCAGTTCCTTTTGCTTTGTTTCCCAATTCTCTAAAAAACTTTTTTGAGGTCATCAATAAATTGCTTATTTTGTACTTTTCCTTTATATTTATCTGCATAATTAATAAATATTTTTTCTGCCTTTGCTGATAGTTTAAATTTATTATTTGCGATAGTGCACAACAGATCCTGATCTGTTCTGATAATCCGCATTGCTTTTATCATGTCTATCTTTCTGAGTATTTTTGTTGATCTGTTCCCTCTGCTATACTCTTCTAACAGTGATACCTCTTGCTTTAATTGCTTTATAGTTTTTTTTCTTTTCAATAATTCCATGATGCCATTTGATTTCTCCACTTCCTTTCCCTTACTGCCCGTTTTTTGTGGTAAGATTTTATCTGTTATTAATTTAGCTGAACAGTATTATATCCTATTTACTTCTGTTATATTAAATGAATCTCTATGAACAGTTCTAATTACTGTGTTCATTTATTTTGTCAGACTTCTAACTTTTTGGGTTTTATTGATCTTCTGTAGTGTAGTACTTTCATCGAGCTTAATATGTCTTAATATGTCTGAACATCTCCATTAAATCAAGCAACTTTACTCTTAGATTATTTGCCATTAAACTAAGGGTAAAGTCTTTGTTCTCCATTTCCTGCAGGCATTCTATAGAAAGTTTCAGACCATATTCTCTTCAGTTTCATCCTGTGTCATCCATTGCTCTTTCATAATGGAACTCATTGGCCTATCACTCCACATCATTTACTGTGTCAGAATTACCGCAGTTTCCTGTTCATTCCCTTGTTGTACAACTCCAGCTGAACTTTTCTACTGGTTTCCTATGGAAGGCTCCAAAGTATCTTCATATGACAACTGATCAGATGTTACTCGCTCCAAACAAAGCTAATACCAGGTTTGCATAACTCCCACCACATGGTGACCCCATGGCCACTCCTTTTTTTTGCAAGTAAAATTTTGTATCAAACAAGAAGTAATTATTGTTTAAATAATATCCAATAATTCCTCTATGTTCAGGATCTCAAGATTCATGGTCCTTTTTGAGGGATATCAATGATTTAACATATAATGAACAATATGTCTTTCTAACTGTTGATGTGAAAGATTTATACACATGTATACCCATGAAACAGGGGTTGAATGGGTCTGTTCAAAATTGAGAAGTAGGGAAGCCACAAACCTTGAGCTGAATGGGAAAACAGATATATATTTAGTGACACTAATAATTTTAGTAACATGATAAAGTTTTATACACGTTTTTTAGATGATGTTTTTATTTTATTTAATGGTAGTGAATGTGAAGTAAATTTGTTTATCCAATATTTAAATAATACTACAACTTTTCTACAGTTTACGCACACATATGAGAAAGATGAAATGTCATTTTTAGATGTAAAACTTTCAAAAGATGAGGAGGGCAATAGTTACAAGGCCAGAATTTTTAGGAAAACTACATTTTCAAATTCTTTCCTTCATTATACAAGTCAACACCCCCTACAACAAAAAAGTCTGTAGTTAAGGGGCAATTTGTTCAGGCAGCCAGAATGGTTACAACAGAAGCTGATTTTTTTAGTTGAATGTGATAATTTGACTTCTGTGTTTGCTAAGAGGGGGATACCCGGACAAATTTGTGAAAGAGATAAGAATTGAAGTAGTGAATAAACGAACACAAGGAGTTTATAAAGCAATTTTAAGTTAACCTAATACTCAGGATTTTATTTTAAATGACACAAATATGACTAATAATGCAAGTAATAGTGAATTTCCTAGTAACTTATTATTTATCACTACTTTTAGTACAGATGCTCTGGCTATAAGAAATATTATATATAAAAATTGGCCCTTATTGGCTACAGACACAATTTGTAATAATTTCAGTAATATAAAACCGAAATTTGTCTTTAAGAAAGGTTTGAATTTTAAGAACATTATAAATTTCCAGGATTTACCTAATAGTAGAATTAAAGGCATGTTTAGATGCGAATCTTGCCCTCATTGTAAGTACATTGATGTAGGAATTTCCTTTACCATCAGAGACAGAAAGTACGAGACAAAATATAAATATAATTGTAACACTAGTGGAGTTGTTTATATAGCTTTATGTCAACATTGCCCCAGTTTCTATATAGGAAAAACAGATAGGAAACTAAGAGAGAGACTTTTTGTACACCTCTATGCTATAAAGAAAGAAATGTTAGACAATGCTATAGCAAACCATGTAAAAAATCATCCAGGACATTGGTTTAAGTTCAGAATCATTGACCAAATCCAAAAAGAAGAGAGGGGGGACCTTCATCTTTAAAATTGGAAGCATGTGAATTATCTTGGCAACTACGTTGCCATTCATATGTATTATCTGGTTTAAATGATGTTTGTTCTGTTACTTCCATATTAAAGCTAAAGAGCTTGAATAGATAGGTAAGGCAGGGAAGTTATTAAAAATAAATTATTAAGTATAAATTATTGAATATTTATTAAATATTTTTAATGTTTTTAAATGTTTATTTTAGAATGGGTTTATTAGTATGTTTTGAATGTAATACAATGTTTTAGTAACAAGAACTTTTGTATAAAATGAATTGCTTTTTAAAGTCTATGAAATATGAATGTTCTGGGCAAACCATGTGATTAGTGATGGAATGAAATCAGGTGATCAATCACATGATGAATTTTAAAGTAGAACAGTTGAATGTTTTGGGTTACATGTGTTTTTTCTGAAAAAGTTTGGTACTGGACCAAACGAAAGTGCTCATATTATCAGTAAATTTGTGTTGTGTGCCATGCTGGTCTGAGTCTGCTTCTTCATGGATTTTTCAGTAGTTATAGGAAAGAAATAAGTGCAAATGCGGGCTTTTAAATCAGAAATTGACAAAACACAGCAACAGAAAAGGCAAATAGCAGCAACACACCAAACAGCCGATACTTTTCTTCTCCTTTATTATGAAAGATCTGGTACCACGGCAGTTCGCCTTCAAGGATCACAATTAATGACTGCACAATGTCAGCTTTTATAATGAATATTCAAACAACCAATTAATCAATTAATCAATTTTCCAATAAATAATAAAAGAAGAAAAAACATTTAAAGTGACCTTATGAATAATAACAAATATCACAAATATACATATTTGTTATTATTCATAAGATCCTTGAAGGCGAACTGCCGAGGTACCAGATCTTTCATAATTAAGGAGAAGAAAAGTATCGGCTGTTTGGTGTGTTGCTGCTTTTAAATCAGAAAGTTGAGAGAGATGGAAAAATTGCCCAAACGGCTAATAACTACAATTTCTGGGCCAGAAACCACTCATTATTTATTTATTTAATTTATTTATTTAAATTTGTTGACCGGGAGTGTCCGACTGGACGTGGGTCCATTTTCAGCGGAGGCCCGGGGAGAAACGCTCCACAGTAAAATAAAGAGACAGTAGTTACATTGGATTACATAGCGATTAACAATTTAACATAGAAATTACTTACAACATATTTACAGATGAAGAACATAGTACATCAGTAGACAACTAGAATCTTTATCTGTGAAGTACATAACAGGCATTAACAAATGTAACAATGAGAAGTTCCTGCTGTATAATAAGTACTAGGCTTTTGAGCATCTGAGCTTGCTATCATCAAGGTAGTTAGTGGAGGTGAGAGAAAGGTAGTAGTTGGATGGGGTGGATGATATTAGAGTGGGAGTTGCAAGGGCATAGCCAGCATGTTTTAGGTGCGCTTTTAATAAAGTTTTGAAGTTGGTGCATGATGGTATGGAGGTAATTGTGGGTGGGAGTGAGTTCCATAATTTGGCTATGGCGCAAGAGAATAGTGCTTCACCAGCAGAGTTATTGGCTTTAGTGATCTGCAAGTGATTTTTGTTGCTGGATCTTAGTGGTCTGGTGGTGCGATAGGGTTGGAGTAGATTCTGGAGGGATGGGACATTTAGTGGATGGTTTACTAGTTTGTGGGCGAGTGAGAGTTGATACCACTGAAGGAGGTGAGGGAGTTCAAGCCAGCCCAGTTCAGCAAGTGAGAGACAGTGGTGACTACGGTAGGATACCCCTGTGGCGAATTTGGCGATTTTATTGTAGCAGGTCTCTAGCTTGTTTAGATCACATTGCCTTAGGTTGGTATATACTGGAGAGGCATAAAGTAGGGTGGAGATAAGGTGGGAATTTGCTATTGAAATCTTTGCTGCTTTCGTGAGAAATTGTTTATTTCTGTATAATGCTCCTAGTTTTTTGTGGACTTTTTTTATGGTCATGGATATGTGAATGTCAAATTTTAGTTTATTGTCTATTTCCACTCCTAGCAATATGGTGTGTTCAGTTGGGTATATAGTGGTGTTGTCTTTTGCTGTGATGTTAAAGTGAGAGTTGTTTTGAGTATGTTTGGTGGGTTGGAAGATGAGTAGTTTAGTTTTGTTTTGATTGAGTATTAATTGGGCATCGGATAACCATGTTTCAACAGAGGAAAAGGCTTCCTGTGTGACTTTTTGCAGTTTGGGTAGGGACTGGGCTGAGCAGATGATGGTTGAGTCATCTGCGTATTGGATGAGTGTGCCATGTTTGGTGGCAGAGGCTAGATTATTGGTGTAAACAGAGAAAAGTAGGGGTCCAAGGATGGATCCTTGGGGAACCCCTATGGAGACAGGTAGTTGGGGAGATATGTCATTCTGCCATGCAACGGATTGTTGGCGGTCAGACAGGTAACTCTGAAACCAGTTGGTGACTGATTGTGAGAAGGATAGGTTATTGAGGACAGAGATAAGTTGTTTGTGTGGGACCATGTCAAATGCTTTAGATAGGTCTAAGAAAGTAGCAGAGGAGAGATAGCCATTGTTTTTATGCTGAAGGATAGTGTTAGTAAAGGAGAGTAAGGCAGTGGTGGTGCTTTGGTTTGGTCGGAAACCATGCTGAGTACTGGAAAGGAGGTTGTTAGTAAGGAGGTAGTGTGAGACCTGAGAGTGTATGCATCTCTCTAGTATTTTGGAGAGTGGAGAGAGAATAGCTATGGGGCGGTAATTGGTTAGTTCTGCAGAGGGTCCGCCTTTGTGGAGGGGAATTATATGTGAGACTTTCCACAATGTGGGAACGTAACTTTCTGACAGAGATCGGTTAATCAAGATGGATACTGGGTAGGCCAGAGCATCAGCAGCGATTTGTAGGTATTCACTTGGGAGGTTGTCTGCTGCTAATTTGGTGGGTTTAAGTTTAGTTAAGAGTTTTTTTATGTTGGAGGTAGGGTCAGGATAAAAAGAGAAGGCAGTGGGGAGATTACTAGCTGAAGGTGTGGGTTGGAGGTGAGGGGGCTTGTGTTGTTTAGCTAGTGATAGTATGGTTTGGGTGAAGTGTGTGTTGAATGAGGTAGCAATATTTTCTGAGGAGTGAGGGATGTTAAGAGGAGGGGTACTGACTTTACCTGGGTGGAGGATGGAGTTTATGGAGGACCAGAATTGTTTGGGGCTGTGTTGTGAGGAGTCTAGGGCAGACTGGTAGTATTGGAATTTGTCCTATTTTATTAGCTTTTTGACTCTATTGCGTAGTTCTAGGAATGTTTGTCTAGCTGCGGGGGTTTTGGTTTTGTGCCAGTGCTACCAGGCTTTATCCCCGTTTTTCATTTCTGACTTAGTGGTTTTCTGTAGCCATGGGGAGGGTTGTGCTTTGGTTCTGGAAAATCTTATGGGGACATGGTAATTAAGGATGTTCAGGGAGGTAGTATTAAAAAATTCAACTGCGTCATCTAGACTGAGGTACTTTAGAGCATGCCAGTTACATTCTTTCTTTGAGGGATGAGATGAATGTGATTGGGTTAAAGTTTATTTTTTTACGTATTTGACGATAGATGACAGGTTTAGCTTGGTACAGGTATTTTTTGAGTAGGAATGTTGGGGAGTGATCACTGAGTCTATCTGATAAGCAGCCTGTTATATATGACTGGGAGTTCTTACTGACTAGTATCCATTCCAAGGTAGTGTGCTTGCTGGAGTTTTTATTTATCCTTGTTGGTGACTGGACTAGTTGGGTGGAGCCATGAAGGAGTACATGATGGCTTGGATTGTTGCCAGAACAGGATTGCCAGTCAATATTGAAATCACCTAAAATGATAGTTTCTTGGGGGAGATGGTGGGAAGACCAGCTGAGGAGGTTTTCTAGTGGAGGGATGTTTTGGCCAGGTGGGAAGTAGCATCCAATTATGTTGATGGTTTTGTTTTGGTTAATTTTGAGGTTGGTATATATTATTTCTTCATTGCCTATTTGTGGAGCTGATGATTTTAAGATCTGGATGTTTAGATGTTTAAATATTATAGCTACACCACCTCCTTTTTTGTTTAGCCGGTCTACTCTTAGTATGCCGTAACCTGTAGGGAGTATTTGCTCACTGGTATGTGAGGTTTTATTATGTGGTAGATAGGTTACCTAGTGCTTACCACTCCCACTGATAAGCTAGCAGGCTTCCCTCCAACACAGAAAGACTTGGGGGCCTCAGGAGCTTGCAAACAGTCTTGGATGCAGCAAATCTGTATCTGGACTAGACTAGTTACAGGAAAGGGGGGAAACAAGTGCAAATGCAGGCTTTTAAATCAGAAAGTTGAGAGAGATGGAAATACTGCGTGTGTAAATATTTTAAAGTTTGACGTGTATGTGTGTGTGTGTGTGTGTGTGTGTGTGTGTGTGTGTGTGTCTTTATGCATTTGTTTAAATATTTTATTTTGAAATTGGATATTTATGTTCTTTTTTTCATTGTATCCTTCGTCCCTCTTCTTGTTTTGGGAGCTAGCTGAGCTGCGGATTAAAGTAACTTGCCATTTCACTTGTTCAGCTTTAATCCTGCTCTATTAAGGCTAGCAAGTAAATATTTGTGTTAATAAATTGGAATATTTTTATCCTTTTGGGGGGTTGGGGGTTTGCCAGCTGTGCTGTGGATGGTTGCAACTTGCCATTTTCATTTGTTTGGATTAAATTCTACTGTTAAGGTGCATTTGTGTGAATAAATCTGAATAGCAAAAGAAACACGGTTAAAGGCTCCAGAGAGCACCCCAGCACTACCACGCTGTAACTCATACCCTACTTTTTGGCCACAGAACCCAGACTGAAACACAAAAGGCGGGGGTGTATCCATAGTCATCAATGATACCCACACCTCCAGGTTAGTGGTGCAGCACGATGCCTCAGAGATCATCCATGTGCAACTAACAACGGGCAAAACTGCAATTCAAATTGTAGCTTGCTACAGATCACCCACCATGACCCCCATTCCGCATTTCTGGAAACACTTGAAAATATGAAGGTCCTACCAAACACCCTAATATTGGGTGATTTCAATTATCCAAACATTAACTGGGAGAACTACTCAAGTACTAACTCCCTTGCCCAACGCTTCCTAGAATTTATAAACTTGAATGCCCTGGATCAACTGGTCAACACCCCCACCAAAGTGACAACATATTGGACCTGGTCATCACCAACATGAGCGACCGGTGTTCCACACCGGAGGTCAACCCCTCGCTGGTTAGATCGGACCATAAACAAATCACTCTGGGTATCCATATTCCGCCCCCACCCCCAATCAAGGAAATTACCATGAAAAACCTTTCAAAAGCAAACTTCACGTTACTCAAGGCCGAGGTGGAAAGGTTCACAGCCCCCATGCTAAAAAACAACGCTGTCCAAGCTGCTGAATCCCTTACAAAGGCAATCTATGAGCACCTGCAAGAATGCATGGATCGTGCTATCCCAAGCAAAACCAAGACTCACTCCTCCAAGAAAAGGAAACCAGTCTGGTGGACCCCTGCCATAAACAAGCTATACAATAGAAGGAGGAAACTAGTACAGAAAAGAGTAAAATCCCAAGAGGGAAAGACATCCCTGATCAGTATCAGCAAGAAACTATGATCCCTCATAAAATCATCCAAGGCTAGCTTCGAAAGAAAAATTGCCAAGGACTCCAAAGATAACCACAAAGTGTTCTTCAGCTATGTCAAGAACCTAAGTGGAAATTCTCAGATCTGCTCTGTTAATGCAGAATAGCACAAAATACAATGAACTGACTGATATTGCCAACATTCTGGCAGACAAGTTTAGTGCAAACTTCACCCTCCTCTCACCCCCTAAAGGGCCCATAACCATACCAGAAGAATGTAGAGCCTCAGCAATCAATGTCACACAGGTTAAAATAGCCCTATCCAAAGCCAAAAACACAGCTTCAATGGGACCGGACAGTATCCCAGGCTGTGTCTAATATGAGCTCCAAAATGAACTAACCCCTCACCTAAACACACTGTTCAAACTCAGCCTCTCTACAGGATATATACCCATAGAGTGGCGCACAGCAACAGTTATCCTACTCCACAAAGGACCCCAGAAACTATCGCCCTATATGCCTGACTAGCCTGGTCTGCAAGGCTATGGAGCACATCATCATGGAACTCATTAACAGAGACATTGGGAACCTCCAAATATTGGACCCTACCTAGTTTGGCTTTGTTAAGGGCAGATCATGCCTCCTAAACCTGATGGACTTCTTTGAGACAGCTACCAAGGCTTTAGACAAGGAAAAGGAGGTCCACACAGCCAACCTAGACCTCGTAAAGGCTTTCAACACCATTCCCCATTCTAGTATTATAGACAAGCTCACCAGCCTGAACATAAACCCCAACGTCACGAGATGGGTTGCCAATTGGCTCACAGATAGAACCCACACAGTGAGAGTTGCAGGCTATAGGTCCAACTCTAAACCGGTTACAAGTGGCGTCCCCCAGGGCTCGGTCCTGGGACCCCTCCTGTTCAGTATATACTTCTCAGAGGTGCAGGCAAGCACAGGAGGACTGTGCTGATCAAGTTCGCAGACAACTGCAAACTGGGGGCCATAACTGACTCTCCAGCTGATACAGACATCCTCCAGAAGGGTCTCATTGAGATGGATACCTGGTGTCAAAATCATGGCCTCAAGCTAAATGCCAAAAAGTGCATAGTCATCCCCTTTGGAAAAAACAAAGTACCCGCAAACTACCACATACGTGGTAGTCCCCTAAATACAGAAAATGTAATAAGAGATCTGGGGACCCAAGTATAGATAGTAATCTCTCCTTTGATAATCATATTGCCAAGGTGGTTAGAAAATCCTTCTATGTGTCCCACCTAATCACAAAAGGGTTCGCATCTAAAACAAAAGAGGTTATTGTGCTCCTCTACTCATCACTCATCAGACCCATCATAGAGTACAATGCCCCATTTGTGACGTACCTTACAAGACACCTGCAACAGCTGGAAAGACCACAGAAGTACCTCACCAAGAGGATTACTGGCCTCAAACAGATGCCATATGCAGCCGACTGAAGAAACTCCAGCTGTACTCGGTTGCATACCGCTTATTCAGAGGTGATCTCTTCCTGACATACAAGGCCATGTCCAACCCAGAATTGATGGACATGCTCTACCTAAAAAAAAACAAATCTCCGAGAGCAACACGCTCTAGGGATCTAAACCTCACAACGATAAATAGGACATGCTGGATGGATAGATTCCTGTCCCAGAGACACCCCATGCTTTGGAACAGGATTCCAGTCTACATTAGGCAGAGTCCCTCACTAACACTCTTCAAGAGAAACCTTGACGAGTGGATGGGAAACAGAAAATTTACCCCGGGGATCACTGCAGTGGCTCTGCTGGACAGAGGCACACAGGGAACTAATGGCTCTGCAGGACAGAGGCACTGAGAATTAATGTAAGGGGCGGCGAAAGCCAACACATTCTGGCTAGGCTTATAGATGCTCTCGGGCACATAGCCTAGTACTTACCTATGAACCTGTGAACCTACTTAAGTATTTTTTTTTTGGTGGGGGGGGAGTTGGCAGTAACTTTGCCCTTTTATATTATTTTAAAAGCTGGCCAGTATACATTTGCATGAAATAAAGTGAATTTATTTGGGCGTGGGTGGCCATCTGTGACATGGGAACTTATCCTTTTCATTTGCTGAGATTAAAGTCTGGTATTAAGGGCTGGCTAGTACGCATTTATGTGAAATAAATTAGAATATTTATGTTTTTTTTTTTTTTTTTTTGAGAGGAGGGTGGCTAGCTGTGTTGTTGATGAAATAACTGGTGCTCAGTTTAAATTCGGACATTAACAGTTAGTGTGCATTTGTATGGAATAAACTGGAATACCCTAAGAAGCACATTTGAAACCACCTACAGTTTTACAGACTGCTCTTGCATTTGCCGAATATGTTTGGTCTGCAATTTAACCTCATATTGTTTGTTAGCTTGCAGTCTGCCCTTACATGACTAGTGTGTATTTGCATGAAATATTCTGCAGTCTTTACTCTCTCTCTCTCTCTCTCTCTCTCTAAGTGCTGTATTTGTAAAACCAAATTAAAAATGTTCCTGATTTTGCAGAAAGTCCCTAAGTTTGCTTTATCTTGATCTGTTCCTAATAGAATTTGGAGTCAACTGCCCACATAAGTTACCAAATCCTGAATTACTGAGTCAGCTCTTAGCAGTGTTTGTCAACATTGTACTCAACTTTCCAAAGGAGATGATAATGCATTTTTTGACATTTAGCTTTAGTCCATAATTCTGGCACTAGTTATTTGTTTGGGACAAGCCTTCCTTTTGAGAATTTGGTAACTTCTTCTAGCTTGCTCCTTGATAGCCATTTCATGATTATTACTAAAAACAAGTTTCACAGAGGAGGAGGAGTTAGAAAAAAATCTCTAGGGAGGGGGGATCTTTAAAAAGATTTCTGTTCCGGGTGTCAAATATGCTAGGTATGTCACTAATTCCATCATACACAATTCATGGAGGAAATATTACTTCGTGTATGTTATTCCCATAGGTGCTACTCTGTCACATGTGTATATTTCAAATAAATGGAGCTTTACTTCATGCATACATCCCATACACAGGAGGTTTTAGTCAATGAATGTCATCCCATATAGACAGGGGCTTAGTTCCATGGGCATATCAACCTATATGAATCACTGCTGCATGAGTACCATCACAGGGCTATGATTTTTGGTGCCATTTCACACAAAGGGGACAGTGTATGATACTCAAGAAAGTGCAGTTAGACATGTGTACTTTATTTGATTTATTTATCCTTTGCTGACCGAGCTAATCCCACTAGGCTAGTAGCCTCTTTTCAGGAGAGACCAGAGGTGGTATGTATACTAAAAAGGGAAATTTGGCCAGAGCATCAAGGAATTTTTCCTACTCTTTTCACTAAGTGTTGTGGAATTTTTTACATCCACCTGAGCTAGCACCAACTCAAGCAGTTGGGGCTTCAATTTAATGTCTCATCTGAAGGACAACACACTCCAGATTATAGCATCCTCCTTATGCTGCATTGCAGTGTTAGCAATTGATCTGCCTGGTCTGGGAATAGAACCCACAGCCTTCTGCACCAAAGGCAAATATACTACCTGTTGTGCCACTGATATTAAAACTGTACATGTAGGTTGTGCTTATATGTATTCAAATGAACACGCAGCATGCGTACGCACGCCTGCACACACACACACACACACACACACACACACACACATATATATATATATATATATATATATATATATATATATATATATACATATATCGAGAGAGAGAGGGGGGGAGAGAGAGAGAGATATACACACACACACACACAGACACACAAATATATATATACATATAAACATACAGAGTGAGAGGTTTTATAATAGCAAATCAACCATCATGTGTTTGAGAAGTGGAAGGAAACCAGAAAGGCAAAAAGAGGGCATGCAAATTCTACACAAATGGTGGGTGGAAGTCAGGATTGAACTCCTCACCCTGATTTTGTGAGGTAAGAGATCTTAACTACTAAACTACTGTATTGGTAATGCTTGTAGCATTTTTTTCCATTTTAAGGCAGCCGTCTATGATTCATACATTTGAAATGTGCAGTTTACTCATTAAGAGGTAACCTCATGGGGAGTTATCATTGATATCCTTGGAAATGTTAAGACTTGAGGTGTTTAAACTGAAGGAGAGTCAGAATGATATAGTAAGCATATTTGTGTTATGTCTCTTAAAAAGCATTGTTGACAGCTCCTGGTGTTTGTTTTCAGAGCCTTTATTATACAGCTTCGTGCCACCATGATTTCTTTGTGAGACAGGATCCCTTTTTTCATAACACAACACATCACCATATTCATATTTTATATTGTTTCCTCCATATTATACAGTGCACGCAGTGTGGGAACTCTTGGATGTTAATGAGGAATGCTGTTTTCCATTTAGAATAGACTGATAATTTATTTGCTTTTATCCTGTAAAATTTTCTTTTTCATGAAAATCTAGTGTCATCCTGTGCCTTGTTGCTAATGTTATTGTTGAAAAAATGTAGAAATCGTACAGTTCTTAACTTCCTTGTTCTGAAAGGGAGCAAAGCACAAACAAATACATACACACACACACACACACACACACACACACACACACACATTTGTAAGAGAGCGAGTGAAGGAGAGAGTGAGAGAGCAGCTTTTTCTTCTGAAACAGGAGCATCTCGGAGGAGGGAGGGAGGGAAGGAAGGAGGGAGGAGGGCACTCTGCCTTTCTGATGACATTCCGCTGGTAATCAGTCGAACAGTGGGAGAGCAGAGGGGCTGAGGCTACAGCTAGCTGCAGGCTCTGCATATTGTAAGGAGGAGACTGTGCGTAACCTCCCAGCTGAGCTGCTGCTGCAGAGCTGTCAGTGCGGGAAGATTGCCTTTCCCTTCCTCTCCTGCCTTTCTGTGTGCTCCTAGACTGGGATTTTAAATGATTTCAAGTGGGCAGAATGCTGGGGACAACTGTAAAAAGCCACGACGTTGACATTGGCACTGACATCCAGGAGGACGAGAAAACATACAAGAAGCAAGCTGAAGGAAAGCTGATGATGCAGAAGCGAGGAAAGGTACCAGCCATGCAGCGCAGTGGTGAGCTCAGGGTCTTTAAAGCAGGCAGTCTGGAAAGTAGGGTGCCACCAATGTCCAACCTGCGGAAACAGAAATCCCTTACAAACCTGTCTTTCCTGACTGACTCAGAGAAGAAGATGCAGCTTTATGAGCCCAAATGGAGTGATGACATGTCTAAGGCAGCGCAAAATTATGGCAAAGCTGGGCAGAAGCCCAAGGATACACCACTAATGTCAAAAAACCTGTCAAAATCAGAACATTCACTCTTTCAGGGGAAACTGGCTCCTAGTACCAACAAGCCCCTTGCATCTTCATCTGTGTCGAACATTGGGAAACCTAGTCGCATTCCCAGGGGCCCCTATGCAGAGGTCAAGCCCCTGAGCAAGGCCCCTGAAACTGAGGTGGATGACAGCAAATCAGATGATGAAATCTTAGCAACCAAAGCAAAGGCTAATCAGAAACAAACCCCAGCTATTGGCAAGGGCCAGGAGGAAAAACCCTTCCTTAAGGTCGACCCTGAGCTGGTAGTCACTGTTTTAGGTGACCTGGAGCAGCTGCTTTTCAGCCAAATGTTGGGTAAGTACCTTTATGTGTGTGTGTGTGTGTGTGTGTGTGTGTGTGTGTGTGTGTGTGTGTGTGTGTGTGTGTGTGTGTGTGTGTGTGTGTCTTTCTTGCATTAGGTCAGGATGTTTAAAACCAGTGTCTTCAGAGAAAGCCTTGCAATACTGTAATTACTAGCTACATCTGCCTTAGGAAATAAGAGAGCTTTAGCTGCTTCATTCATTCTTGTGCTAAAATACCAATATTCTGTAAAACAAACAGATGTCAGGCTCTGGAAGTATGTTCTTTCCTGTCCCTTCACACCGTTAGCAGCACTTCTGCATAGCTTCTTCTTCTCTTATGTAGTGACAGAATGGCTGAAAGGAGATGCCTTGTTGTATGTAAGAGAGCTGCTGTTTTGCAGAAGCATGTTGCCACAGATGTGAAATGCTTACTTTAGCTCGGTAGGGAGGCAAACAGCAGAATTCTTGAGCTTTCATAGACTATGTAGCAATTGTCATTGTGCAAAAACTGGGATTTTCAGCTGAGGAAAACGAAAAGTGCATCTTGATAAAGTTAAACTTGTGTCTTGTTACATATGGGTGTGCATGTGTGTCTGTGTGTTTTATACATTTTCTGGCCTTCTTACAGCTCATTTCTGCATTTCCTTGGTCATGTACCAGATAAACTGATTTTACACTTTTCAAGGAAGTATAAACTAGGATGGTTCTCAAACGTATTGTCTTTCTGTTGTGCCCTTCTCTCAGCTGACATCACTGTCTTCTGCTGAAAGAATTGGAGTAAGTTTCGCAGCAACAGACTGTGCCGTCACACATAATTGTACTTCAGTGGACAGGAAACAGGATGCAGAGATGAAACTGGGAGGGAGAAGGGCCTGCTTCATGAAAGCTGTTTGAGTAGCACAGAATGAAGAACTTAAAGTTCAGCCACTTTAAGTCACATGAAACAAACTGGCAAACACAGTTTTGTAAAGTTTTCCTGGATACTGGTTAAGTGTTTTATTTCAAATGACCAGCTGCTTTAACAAAGGATATAGGGTATCTGTTGGCTTCTCTGGTTGGAGCTGCTGGAATGCATTTAACCTAAAAACTACTTTTCTCAATTTATTTTTTTTTCCTAATGGAGAAATGTGAGTGCTACAAAAATCTTCTAATGAGAGGTTTTGATGTTTCACAGTAAAGAAGTTTCATGTTATAGAAACTTCCAAATTATACACTGATTTACTTTACCAAGCTCTGAAGCGGGTTCAGATATTCAGAGATAATCTATAGAAATGCTTTTCTTACCTACGTGTTTTCCCGAGTTTTTCTGCTGTAAGTAGTTCACATCACAAAGCAGTAATGGTATATTTGCAAGTAGCAGTGATTTTAATGCATGCCAATGTTTTTGTAATAGCCAATTGACTGTTTTCCCCTTATGATTTTGTAGCTACTGTCCTGACATTATAGTTATTCACATTATATTACAGAATGCTACAGCAAAGCATGCCTTTTCTAATCCAGCAATACAAAATATATTATATGTCGTATGGTCATCATGAAGGCTCACTCCTCCTGAACATACTACACAGCCCTGTTACCATGGGCATGTATATGAATTAACTCCCACCACACCCTGGAGTATTGCTATTTAATCATGGCATTTTTTTTAAAAAAAAAACTTCTCACCTTTTTAAAATAATGCATTTGCAAATTTTGTTCCTTATGCATCTATTTGCACTCATGTTTGTAAATGGGGATGGCTTTGAGATGCACAGAGCATGTGCAAGCCAGCCAGTAGGTGACAGATTTCACAGTATGTTGAACTAAAGCTGTTTGTGCTGCACTAAGTGCGGGAGCAGATAAATGGAAAATGCAGATTTTAACAAGCAGGAGAGGGGAATTTTAGGTTAAAAGTGTCAGACATGTTTAGAATACTGTAGTAAGTGTAGCAGTATTTTACACGAGAGTGCATTAAAAGCAAAATAAATGTTTTATCTACATTTTACCACTTACAGGTGATAAAAATGGTGGCAGTTATTTTAAACACGTTCATTAACGTTACAGATTTATATTTCATTGCAGCTATGAAGCTCATTAATAAGATAGATTGAACTTTACCCTGTGACTAGAGTCCATTGCACCTCAAGCTTGTGGTAAAACCTTGCAATTGTGTTAACATAATGTTTACACCATATAACCTTTTTGGTACTTCTGTAGCATACCATCTACAAGATTTCCGTAGGGGAAATAAAGCATCCTTCCCCTTAGCAAATCATGAAAGCCCTGATGGCATTACGTATTGGATGTAAAGCTCAATGTAACACAAGTCAGTATCTTTTACACTGTTAAAGCATCCACAGAAACCTAGCCTTGAAAATGAATTTGGAAGGTTCTTTACAGCCCCTCCCCCAATGATGTTTATTCTCTCGCAGGTGTAATACTCTCAGACTGCAGAATAGCTAAAAATAAGGCTCTCAAATTATGTCTCTGACTGACTCATTTAATAGCTCATGCATAAAAAGAAATCAAATAGGTGGGTGGACAGGTCATGTTTAAAATAACTCATTTTAATTTTGCTTCTTGGTTTATAATGCAAGCTGCTTTCTTTGTGAGTGTGTATTTTGCAATAGGAACTGGTGTGAAAATAGTATCTCCTAGAAAAGGAAAAAAAAATCACAAAGCTAAGCGGAACAGTGAGAAACGTCTTCCATGCAAAAATTAGACCATTCCATCTTATTTCTGCTCTGCCTTTTGTGTCCAAAGGAGGAGGGTCTGCCTACATTTCCTTCACACCGCTGAATCTGACATGCACTGTTCCAGTAAAAGGCATTTGTTTTTTTCCTAATGCACTTTATTTATACTGCCAAGTCCTTTGACAAACATGAATGCAGAACTACTTTTTTATTAAATGTTTTTACTTACAGTGGTTCCCTGCAGTACATATTCGGGCATCGTGATGAACATGTTGAACCAAAATGTATGTGTATATGCTTCCAGGCTATGATTTGTAGTTTAAGTTATCGTCCTTCTGTTGCAGAATTAGGAAAAAAAGGATTTAGAATATAAGGAACCTTCTTTAATATTAAGAGATAGTATTACTAGCCTCCTGAAAGAAGAATGGAAGGCTGAGAGGCATCTCAGTGTGCTTTGGGTCCCTCTTCCATCACAGTGTCACCCCTATATACACCTGCCATCCGTGGAACTCTACATCACAGTTTCACCCCCTACGCTGCTATCATCCATTTCACTAGCCATCATAAAGTCACCCTTATACTGGTGTCATCAATATAATACTCCATTGCCATGCCACCTCTACACTCTCATCATCCATAAAATGCATTCACCCCTACATTGCTATCATTCATGTCAATGTCCATCACAGTGTCTCCCCTACACTGCTGTCATCTGTGTCACTGTCCATCACTGTCTTAACCTGTACTGCTGCTATCTGAATAACTCCTCCACCATCCCCCTGCTCTCCTGTCATAATTTGAGGAGACATGTTGCTAATGCACCTTATATTCAGAACCTTGATATAAATAAAAAAAATATTTTCATCCCCTTTGTTGGAAATAGCTTTCTGGAGATATGCTTTACAACTACAGTTGGTGTTGCTGTCATGTGGTATTTGAGATTCCTCCTTTTCACTTCATTAACATGCTTGTAGGGGAGAAATTAGATGACCTGGGGCTTTGAGCGCTTTGCTTACAACTCCTTTTACATCTATAAGGAAAGGCCCTGTCTTGGATCAGAAACTCAGACCTTCTTTGTAAGCTTTTCAACACACTGTCCAGAGCATCTATCAAACACAGGGTACCTCAGAAGTGCAGTTGAATGATTACTTTATGTGACAGTGATGTACCATATTCAGGGGCTCAGACCACAAAGCCAGCTGCAGAGGAAGAGTATAAGAATGTAGTAATGGCATCATCTCCCTGGATGAAGACTGTGGGAAGGAGGGCTGTAACAGTGTGCATGGAACTAGCTGAAGGGTAGAGTCCTGCTCCACCTGAAACAGCAACATCTAAATAGGCACTTAGATACTTTCTGTTGCTGTGAGAAAACAGTTTCTCAGAATTGGAAAAAGGCTGGATGTCTTTGCTTGAAAACAAACTCCAGATAATTAATTTGTTCATTTTCCTGTACCTGTTTTATCCTATCTATTTTTCTAGAACAACTGAAGGCAGTCGTAGCAATAACTTTATGTATAGCAGAGAATCAGTTCTGGGATTAATACCAGTTCATCACTACTGCAGTACTACATCAGTACTGCACACTTAGTACTGAGATGTTTAGAGGAACATGTGTACACATTCTTAGGTTGTAGGAGGAAACTGAAGACCCTGACTAGAATCCATGCAAACTCTGCATAGTAGGTAGCCCAGCTGGGAACTGAACTGGAGAAAAAAAAAGCAATCTATTCACCCTCCACCCCTCAAAAGATGGGAGAACCTCTTTAGAAAAGACTCCTTAGCTAACATTTTTATCAGATTAGGAAGGAAGACAAGTTCAGAGAGATTATTTTTTAAGTTTATGTATGAATCGAATAAATAGAACAAAAATCATGAGCCGCTCTAGGTACAACATGGGCTATTTATTTTTGTTGACATTAAGGAGCTTGTTCTGTACAATGATTAGTTTTTTGCTGATGTGCCCTTGGGGTCCATCCCTGATTTATGTCTCTCCCATCTGTGTCACTTCAGGGACACCAAGGAATAGGGACAGTGTTAAGGAGTGTGCTGTTTCCTGATAGACTGGCAGGTAGGTATAAGTGGGGATGGGTGCTTGGCTTCAGAATGCTTTCATTACACAAGTGTTATTTGCTTAGAGTCACAGGTACTACTAGGTGCTGTAAATGAAGCCATCCATTCAGTACAGCTGTTATTGAATAATGCGTGGGGGACAGCTGGCATGCTATGTGTGTCTGTCTTACCCAGGCATTGCCTGTCTGACAAGGATGTAACAGCACAGCAAAACACTTGATTCACTTCCTGTGCTGTTCCTGCTTTGAAGAATGTCTGTGTTGCACAGACTTATTTGTGTGTTGGTCATTCTGAGTTTGCTTGCATGTTTGTTTGTGTGTTACCTCTTGTTTAAGAATGTGACCACTGCATGCATACTCCAGGTGTGTACTATCTGTTCCATTACTCAGTACTATATTTTTGATTTTGTGACAACGACAATAAAATTATTCTATGCCATTGCCTCTTGACTAGTGATTTTGAAGCATCTGTTCAGTTAGAATATCGTTTTTCATTCCCTAAGTTAGGTTAAATTAGTCCTTCCTTGGTAAAGAAACACAAATTATACAAATAAGTTATTATTGTTTATATGGAAATGTGGTGCCCAGATATGACCAGTACTAGAAGCAGTGATATAAATGTCACTGTTGGCTCTTCCATACGTCATACTAGAGGCAATATGTTAGAGTTTAGGATAAGCATGTAGAAAGAAGATGCAGAATATTAAAAGTACAGCTCTGTGTCACAATCATGAAATGCATCTAACTGAGCTGTCCCTGCTGACCTGACCAACTCATCAACAAGCTGATAAGTTGATGTACCACCTGACCAACTCATCAACAAGCTGATAAGTTGACGTACCACCTGACCAACTCATCAACAAGCTGATAAGTTGACGTACCACGTACCACATCTTGGTGTCTCAGCTAATTGTGGACAGGGAGGGAAATAAACAAAAGTAAGCATTTTTCAGTGGTGGCAAGTGCCACCCTGCAAACTTCAGTTGACCTCTCACCATGTAAAAGTCCAGATAACCCTTCACAAATGTTGGTCCTGTAATACAGCAAAGACATCCATTCATTGAAAAGTTCCATCAATGCACACTGGAGTACTGTTTTTGGATTCCTCAGGTTAACGAGCCTGGTCTGCAAAGCCATGGAACATATCATCATGGAACTCATAAACAAAGAGATTGGTAACCTCCAAACTCTGGAACCCACCCAGTTTGAGTTTGTGAAAGGCAGATCATGCCTCCTGAACCTGATTGACTTCTTTGAGGCAGTCACCAAAGCTGTAGATGAGGGTAAGGTGGTTCACACAGCCTATATTGACCTCGCCAAGGCTTTCGACACCATCCCCCATTCTGGAATTATAGCTAAACCCAATAAACTAGGCATAAATCCCTATGTTACAAGATGGGTTGCCAACTGGCTCACTGACAGAAATCACACTGTAAAAGTTGCAGACTCCAAATCTGACCTTAAACCAGTGACAAGTGGAGTACCACAGGGTTCCGTCCTGGGACCTCTCCTGTTTGGTATCTACTTCTCGGAAGTACAGGCTAACACAGAAGGCCTCTGGCTAACGAAGTTCGCAGATGACTGCAAACTAGGAGCCATAGTCAAGTCCCCAAATGATGTGAACATCCTACAGAAGGGCCTCTCTGAGACAGATGCCTGGTGTCAGAGCCATGGCCTCAAGCTCAATGCCAAAAAGTGCAGTGTCATTCCCTTTGGTAAAAACTCTGTACCCATTAACTACCACATAGGCAGCAATCTACTTAACACCGAATGCATGATAAGAGACCTTGGGACCCAGGTGGACAGTAGTCTCTCCTTTGATAGTCACATCGCCACAGTAGTCAGGAAGTCCTTCTACATGGTGCACCTCATCATAAAAGACTTCTCATCCAGGAAAAAAGAGGTCATGTTTCCCCTCTACTCGACACTCATTAGACCCACTATAGAGTACAATGCCCCTTTTGGAATGTACCTCACAAGACATCTGCAGCAGCTGGAAAGGCCACAGAAGTACTTCACAAAGAGGATTACTGGACTCAAACAAATGCCCTACACTGACCGCCTCAAAAAACTCCAGCTTTACTCCGTAGCATATCACCTACTCAGAGGTGATCTCTGCCTAACATATAAAGCTATGTCAAACCCAGAGCTGTTGGACATGCTACACCTAAAGAAATCCCAATCCCTCTGAGCTACATACTCTAGGGACCTAAACCTTGTCGCCACAATAAACAGGACATGCTGGAGGGATAGATTCCTATCCCAAAGACTTCCCATACTCTGGAACAGGCTTCCCATCTATGTCAAGCAAAGTTTTTCATTAGCACTCTTCAAGAAAAATCTTGATGAGTGGATGGGAAATAGGAAATACACCCCAGGGATTACTTCTGTGTCTCTGCTCGACAGTGGCACAGGAAAATAACTTTCTTGGGTGGCGTAAGCCAGGGAACCTTGTTGGCTAGGCTTACGTAGGCCCTTAGGCTGATAGCCTAGTACCTACCTATGAACCAACCAGTTGGGGCAAAATCCTAGATTTGTTTTTAAAAATAAAAAAAAAAAATGAAAACCATCCTAGAAGCAGGCAGAAGGTATGACTATTTTTTTTACCAAAGGATGGGGCATGAAGTGGTGCGCAACCTACAAACAATGTACATTTATTTTTGAAGGCAGCAGTTTTTCTGTGGAAGGTTTCCCTAGATTGATTACAGTCAAGGGCAGATTTGACTGCAATACTAAGAGTCCAGCATTCTATATAGGAAAGACTATTGGACTTTTGCGGACAAGAATCTATCAGCACGTATATGCAATTGGTAAAGCTATCTCTTGTCATACCCTTTACAAGCATTCTTTGGTGTGCAAGCATTTTAAGAAATTTGGCTTTACCATCTTAGAGAAGGTGGAACACCTAGAAAGGAGTGATGATTGGGAAACCTTTGTTGAGCAGAGGGAGCTTCACTGGCTACTTTTATTAAATGCCACTGCCCCAGTGGGTATTAATGACTTAATATCTATCAAGCCTATTTTGAAAAATTAAGTCAGACTACCTGTCATAGGACTTCTACAACCAAACCTTTCTAAAATGTTTTTAAATGGTTAAATTGAGCATATAAGTTATTTCAGTATTTACTGTTTACTAATTCTTAACGCATCTGCTATTAAGATTTTATATACAATATTTACTTTTATATTTAATGTTATTGGTTTTTAGCATGCATACATATTTGATGCAGGACGTTTGGGAATAATATTGGTATTTTAATGTGTGTATGCCTTTAAATTTTGCTGGGTTTTTTTGGTGCCTTTCTTAGTGTGTAAAAGGAGGGAAGTAGAGATCACATTGTTTCTGATGAAGTTCCGTTTCAATTGGAATGAAAGCTGTTTGTGTAATTAAAGACTGTTGTGTTCTGGTGCTGCATTTTTTTTTATTTCAGTTCCTCATACGATTTATGGTTTTCTGACAAATCAGTAGTATGATCTGAGAATTAAAGTCACTAAATAATGACATGGCTTTGAGTTTCAGACTTTATGCCCTTCAGAAATTGTATGCTAACATAAATTCTGTTATTCTAGCAACTTTCTAAGTGTATAAGAGCAATATTTAATATGTGCCTTTATTTTTGGGCCTTTGTCCCCACATTGTATGTCATGTTTTGTCCAGATTTCATTAGTAAGAGGTTGAGAGGTATGATTCAATCACCATATCGGGAACTCTTCTCCTTTAACTGATAGAAAAGCTAAGACTGTTGACTTACAATGAATTTTCACAGAGACATAATCTCAGAAAATCATTACAAAATAAATTAAAACTATGGTAGGGTAAACAGTAGACACTAGACAGTGGGGGAATTAACAAAAATCTTGTGTCTACAAAGGTAACCCATCATCATATAAAGCAAAGTAAGACAACATAGTAAGAGTGTCTAATAGTACTGACCTTCAACTTGTTGGGGATGGAATGCAGCAACAAGGATTAGAAATATGTGTATGTTGAATGATATGGGGATTATGAGGCAGTGTAGTACAAGAGAAAAGTTATTTTGTGATGCTTTCCTAACATTTTGATAGACAATATCTTCACGGTGGTCAGTCAGTTGTGTAAATCCAAAATAAGTTGTCTATCAGCAGTTGTAGAACATGGAGGAGTGCATGAGGCAGGGGCACTGGCAAGAGGATTTCATTTATGTAAACAGCAGTGCCAAGATGAAATACATAGTAGTAATTTTAGCAGTCTTTAACAGTTATGATTTAAGTTGTCCATGTTATTGCTTTATGGCTATCAATAATGAAGCAAAGTAGTCTGTACTGAAAGGTGATGGTATAACAGATGTAGGATTTCCTTTTGACATGTCTGACATGCAAAACAAATATCTGGATCTGAAAAAGTATATGCATCATGATCAATCCATACAGTAAATAAATTACTGCAATGCTGATTTGTAGGGGAAATATGTTAAAGCTGCTGTAGTCAAGAGACTGCTTTTGCCAGGCTAAGTGCTGTTCATTAATAAACTAGCCCTCAAACTAAACTTAACCATGACGGGGTTGCAAAAAGATAAGCATTATCAATGTTTACATTTGTCAGTGAGGAAAGGACAAAATTATATTTTGTGACTCTTAAGATGTTTTCTAACCTGTATTTGAAGTGCAACCACATATCAGTCTGTAAATCTCCAAAGTGGTCAGTGAAAACAGTTTGGGCTGCATCTTTTGAAAGCTGCCAAAGTCTGAAAATATCATTTGCAAAATAAATGTAGTGCCTAAATATGGGTTGTGCTCCACATTATCATTGCAGAATTCAGCTTAGCACATTTTGTAATGTTGTCTTGTGAATACAGACAGTAGAATTTTTACATGGGATGTAAAACTCTTTTTTGGTGTGAAAAAATGTGTTTTGAGTAGTGTCTAAAAAACTGTAGCTGTGATATTCATTAAGAGAGTTGAAGAAGTTAATGCATTTTATGTTTTAGATGGAAGTGTACATTTCAGAATTATAAGACTATATTTGTCTAATTAAACAGTTTCATAACGTTAGCAATTTTTTTCTTTAAGTTAACTTATAAAGTTTAGCATGGTTTTCACATGAAATTGAGTAAGTGATTATACAAAGTAGTTGAAAATTTAATTTTAGGACACAAAACACGTTAAAGGCATAAAATCAAAGTATAGCCTTTGAGCACTGTATTTAGATAACATTCTCCAAAGGAAGATTTTTTTGTAAAGCATTGCTTCAAAACAAATACTACCAAGTCTCTCTCTCTCTCTCTCTCTCTTTTTTTGGCAAGAATAGCTTCCCATAGCGAGCAGGCACTCACAAGTGCGTTTCTAAAAGGGGCCACATCCACACCCTTTCTACTAACTTTAACTAACCCCAACATTATTGCTTCTTGATGATAAACTATGTTTATGGTTTACAGTACTGAGAGATTCATTCTTAACATTGCCAATCATTCAACACTTCTGGCAGATTCAAGTGAGCAGCAGTGATTCAGACAACTGATTTCAAAAAAGGCCCTGTTGCTTATATGTAAAGAGTACACTTGGTTTTGTATCTTTTGTTGTCACATTTCCATATTGTAGGATGTGTAAGAAAATACTATACATAGCCAATGTTATATTTGCTGAATTTACAGCATTATAATTATATCAGTTTCCAATAGCTTTACCTCAGAATTTCAGTATAATGTTTTTTGTAAAACTTTAGGAATGCAAGCAGAAAAATGTCCTTGTCATGCAGAAAGAAACTGATGTAAATTTCACTGTTAGGGTGAAACATGCATTTTTATTCTGGATATGAATAATAACAGCTGTGCATTCGTAAGCATCTCTACATATGTTAATTTTTTTTGTAATCTGCAGTAGAAAACATTGCAGTATAACTTTGTTAGAATATGAAAGTGAGGCAACATGTGAAGAAAATATTATATTTTACATACTGGAAGAGGATATGTGGGAAAACAGTTAAATCTATAACATTGAATCCAATAATATCTGAAAGATATATACCAAAAATAAATAAGTATAGAAACAATAAATAAATGAAATTTATAAAGCAACCCATTGAGTATAGTAACATCTTAACTTCACAATTACCCATAAATGAGGAAAGAGCAAGCATTATAAATGAGCTAACCTCATCCCACAGTAAAATAATGCTTTTATTTATTTATTTATTTATTTATTTTACATTTGTTTACCGGGCTAGTCCAACTGGATATATTTCCATTTTCAGCAGAGGCCCAGGGAGAAAAGCTCCACATTTGGTTAGTACAACAAGTAATTCAATAAAAGATAGCAAAAAAAATACAGCGATTAATAAAAAAAAAGTACATACAGAATTAAGGTGAAAACAAAAATTATATGAGAAAGTTTATGCTAGGGAGGACATATTACTTCTATTTACAGTATAGGAGTAGGGGAGTTAAACTTAGTAGGATATTCAAAGAGAGAAATATATATAAGCAAAAGAAAAAAAATGTAACCAACTAGAATTATTAATTAACATGAAACAGAGACTAACAAAGGTATTAGGAGCTAGTTTTTGGTAAAAAATAAAATAAAAAAACGCCCGCCCACCGATGTAACACGTCCAAACTCATGGAAATGAAATGTTTGCTTACTTTGTCATGATATAATAATGATGGTGGCCTTCAAGGTTGCTGTACTTCACGATATTACTTCCTCTGATGCTGAGTTGCTTGATTAGATACTAGGCTCCAACTGGAAGAAGGGGTTGTAAACTGCTTAAGTTATTAGATTGCTTTTACTTAAACTCTCCATCATAATTTGGGTAATTTTCATGTTTTATTCCCCCTCATGTCATTGTAGCATTTTATTTTGTAGGATAGTAGTTCCTGAACCCAGATGCAATACTTTTTCACGTGTAATAAAGGAAGTGATTTGTGAAATGAAAGAGAAATAACCACTTGCAATAGAGAAAGTAATTCTGCTTTGGAAATGACCATACCAAGATTTTAGGAGGATATTTTAATAATAAATTAAAACTTTGGGAATATTCAGTGTCTTCACTCCACCATTTCATTATATTTTGTAACTGTATCTAATGAATAAAGACAGCAGAAAGTATTACAAGGTGCCAAAAGTCATCTTACAAAATGGGGGCAGAATCTTGAGTTAAGTAAAAAGTTCTTGACAGAAGACATGATTTTCTCTTACAAAATGAAAAGCTAGAAGACGACACTTAAGTAAGCCCTTCCACCCTTTCATCCCGGGCCATAGTTTTTGCCACATTATCATTTGATGTGATATTATTTTATAACTTGATATATTTGATGACAAGTGTCACTGCTACTGCATTCCTGTCCTCCTTCTAAAACAATTTCACTTTCAATTGCATTCTCAATATTTCATAATGTCAATGCTGTAGGCACGTTATATTCAGCAATTATATTCATGTAGTCATCAACCACTTTAGTATTTTTCTGTCATTTCTCAGTTGAATACAAAGGATACAATGACAAATAATAATCATTTTGTTTTGACTTTCTTTTCTTGTGAATTGGTAGAGTTGAAGCCTTATGGACAATCTCTAATTTCTAAATGTGGGCGGACTTTGACTTTTGTTATTGAATATGGCTTCTGATAGTCTGTAATCTGTTATTAATGGAAAGTCTTTTCCAAAAATATATACATATAAAAATATTTACATATCCATGTAATAGTTATTATTTCCTTCTCAGTTTGGCTGTCTCTTTTCATTTTTGACTAGAGACCTCCTGACATATACAGCTGCTCTTTGGTTTCCATCTTGTATCAGACTTAATACTACACCACCTCCTGTAGCGAATGCATCTGTTCTAGCACTATCGGCTGATCTTTGGTTTCCATTTTGTATCAGACTTAATACTACACCACCTCCTATAGAGAATGCATCTGTCCCTAGCACTTTTGGCTGCTCTTTGGTTTCCATCTTGTATCAGATTTAATACTACACCAACTCCTATAGAGAATGCATCTGTTCCTAGAACTATCGGCTGCTCTTTGGTTTCCATCTTGTATCAGACTTAATACATCACCTCCTGTAGCGAATGCATCTGTTCTAGCACTATCGGCTGCTCTTTGGTTTCCATCTTATGAGATTTAATACTACACCAACTCCTATAGAGAATGCATCTGTTCCTAGAACTATCGGCTGCTCTTTGGTTTCCATCTTGTATCAGACTTAATACATCACCGCCTGTAGCGAATACATCTGTTCTAGCACTATCGGATGCTCTTTGGTTTCCATCTTATGAGATTTAATACTACACCAACTCCTATAGAGACTGCATCTGTTCCTAGCACTATCGGAAAGTTTGTAACATAAGACCTTCTTATCTCTGAACTCAGCTGCTTCTTCAGCTTTTCTACTCCTTCATGCTGTTCTTCTGCCCAGATGACTGCAACATCTTTCCCTCATTAGCATACTTCAACTGATATTTAAACCTAGAGCTGTAATTATCCATATCCAAAAAACATGTGCTTTTTTTTTTTTTTTATTGGTTAGAGGCACCATCCAGCATACTCCCTTTACATTCTCTGAGTCCTAGTGGCATGACATTCTTGGTAAATATACATCCATATAACTCAAACTCCATTCTCCTTTTTGTGTAACACCATTCTTCGAGCAGCATCGTGCTGTTCTTTATCTGTGCCAGTGACTCTGTCGTCTCTACACTTCTTCACGTTTCTTATTTGTCTTGTATCAAGTTCTGAAAGATTTCAGTTTCAGAGCTGTTACATGAGTGTCAGTCTTGTGTACTTCATTAAGCCTATATGGGGGAAGAAGTTGTGATAGGTCCTGGAATAAAGCTCCAGCTGTTTGTAACCTGACCTGTGGACACACTTACTGATTTTACTTCACTGCTCATGGCGTGCATCTTTCCATCTGTAGTTCTGTTGGTTGAGCTTATGTCTACACAGATTCCATTTCCAACCAGATTCTTAGGTGCTGGTGTTACTGTTTGCACAGTCTGTAACGTGCAGCCTGATACATTTTTGGCAGTTTTCTGGAGTGTCTGACTGTTCTTTACTTTTCTTCATTAAAAGAAGATAAATCCTTCTGTAAGGTTTTGCTACAGATGTTACCTTTTGATTTATATTCAGGGTGCTCTAACAGTTCTTTATCTTTCCAGTGTCATTTAACGAGCATTTGTGCCCACTGAGAAGTTTCTTAATCTTTGCCTTTTCTGTTAATTTTCATGTGTAGTTTTCAGTATCAGTACCACAGTAATGCTACGGCTGTGGAATACAGTAGAGAGAATTCCTTGCCTTTTAACACAATGAGAAATGGCTTTTATCACCTTTCCATTTATTTTCACTTCTGCAGTGAAGCAGCTTTTTAATTGAATTGGTTTTGAAGACCTGTGTGCATATATTCTGTTTTCAGTCCACTTCGGCATAATTCTGTTTATGTCTTCTTCATATTTTATGTTCTTTAAGGGGGCTACTTCTTTTTTATTTCAACACCTTTATTGAATTATCACTTATGACGTAGGCAAATTTACATTTTTATAAAAGCAATCAAAGTGTATTTAACAAGTTCATGTTTACAAATATTATACTTCACATATATTGCTATGTATCATATAACCTAAGCAATATTACATAAATTATTCAGTTCCTGCCTTTTTTAACAAGAAACATCTTTATTAAACCATCACTTATGAAGTAGGCAATCATAAATTATAAAAATGAAAACAATCCACACAGACACAATCCTAATGGCAAGCATTTTACATCACAAACCATACTGACACACTCCCAGTTGCAAACGTTATACATCACTTAAAATCTACCCAATATTTTACAGTCCAACATTGCATAGCTCATTAGTCCTGCCTCCTTTTAAACCTCTTTCCTCCCCTGTATGTATTGTTCCCACAATTCCCATTTTTCCTATGTAGTTTGCTCCCACTCTTTTCTAAATATGTCAATTCCAGTTGTTTTATCTCTGTTACTATATTCACTACTTCTAGTATAGTTGGTTTAGATTTTGATTTCCATTTTTTAGTAATTGCTTTTTTGGCAGCCACCATAATTAGACACAGCAAGGCTTTATGTCTAGGCAATTCCGATTCTGTATCATAGCTTTGAAAAATTACCTCCCTCATCACACCAATCTGCCCACCCTGCATCTCTGACAGTGTATCCCACAGGGAGTCCTTAAAGTCTGCCAACTCACCACACTCCCAGAAAATATGTTCCTAGTTGCATCTTTCTTCCCTGTCACATCCCAGACATTTGCTGTCTACCTGAGGAAAAATCCTCTGGAGTCTTCTTGGGCTATAAAATTATCTATGCAAACATTTCCAAGCAAAAATCATAAATCTTCTAAATTTTGTTGCATATTTGGGAGACATACATATATCCTCCCATTGTTTCTTTGTGAATTGCTGATCCAGTCTCTCTTCCTGATCCTTTCTAACCTCCTCTGATTGATTCTTATTTACTTATTTATTATTTATTGGCATTTGTTGACCGGGAAAGTCCACTGGGCTTGGGACCCATTTTCAGTGGAGGCCCGGGGAGAAAAAGCTCCAAGTTACATGAAAATCATTACATGAATTTGTAAGGAAACAATTACTTATAAAGCAAGTGAAATAATACAGAAAACTATCTAAACTAAACTATATGTTGTAAAAAGGGACAATACAGTAACAATGGAAGATTAACATGTAGGAAAATTAAACACTTAGAAATATTTAACAATACACCTCAAATTAAACAATACACCTCAAATTAAACGGTTAGAAATATTTAACAATACAGCTCAAATTAAACAGTTAGAAATATTTAACAATACAGCTCAAATTAAACAGAAATATTTAACAATACAGCTAAACAGTTAGAAATATTTAACAATACAGCTAAACAGTTAGAAATATTTAACAATACAGCTACATTTTTTTGGGGGGGTAGGAAAAGGGAAAGGTAAGTGTAGTAGGAAGGTAGAATTTGAGTTAAACTTAAAGGTAGGACAGATACAGTTGGAATCTAATAGCTAGGTGGTGGGAATATGTAGATTATAGATGGTATGTATTTAATGGCAGTATTAAAAGAAGAAAGTGACAGAAGAGAAAATGTGTTAAGATAGTTGCATAGATGTGTGGAGTAGGATAATACAGATTAGGGATAACTCATATGGTTTAACAGTATGATATATACACAAGTATATTTGCTATGTGGAACAGTTTTGCTAGATTAAGGAGGTTGTGGATAAGTGTTGCATGTGCAGCTGGGGTTATCAGTGAGATGTTGTTTTACTTTTCTTTTAATGGAGATTATGTTACTGATGATGGGAGGGCGTTCCACAGCTTAGTTATAGACTGGGAATAGAGGCAGCTACCTGCTCTTTTACTAGGTTTTGATACTTTAAGTAGATGTTTGTTGTTAGAGCATAGATTTTTGGATGGGACGTAAGGTTCAATGATGTTTTTCAGGGAAGGGCAAAACTCGGATTTATAAATGAGTTTATGGGCAAAGGTAAGTTATGTGTAATGTAGGTAATGTGCAAATTCTAGCCAATTTAGTTCTCTAGTGGCCTGGCAATGGTGGGTGCGATTTGGTTGGGCTGATGCGAATTTTGCAGTCTTATAATAACAGGACTGTAGTTTGTATTGCAAAGGGTTGTGGAGATTGGTGAAGATAGGAGATCCATAGAGTAAGGTTGTAAGGAGAAGACTTTTTAAACGTTTTATTCGGATGGATTTGTCTAAGTATTGTTTGTTTCTGTAAAATTTGCCTAATTTGAAGTGAGTCCTTTTTATTGAATTATTAATATGCAAGACAAGGCTAAGTTTGCTGTCAATAGTAATTCCAAGCAGTATGGCCTGATTTACTAACTAGGTTTGGGTTTTGTTTATGGAGAATATAGTAAAGTCTGTGGGAACAGGCTTAGATGCAAAGATGAGTAGTTTAGATTTATTAAGGTTAAGTAATAGCTGTGATTGGTTTAGCCAGAGTTCTATGGATGTAAAGTTTTTTTGTGTTAACTGTTGGAGGTCAGAGAAGTTATTGGAGGTACAGATTATGGTTGAATCGCCTGCATATTGTATGGTAGTACAGTCAGAGGGAACTTTATGTAGGTCATTTATAAAAATGCTGAACAGTAGGGGTCCTAAGACTCTGACCCTTGGGTCACTCCTATATTATTTGGAAGAAAGCTAGAGAGGTTATTCTGCCATTTTACGGATTGCTGTCTGTTTTCCAAATAACTAGTGAACCAGGTTAGGGTGGCATCAGAGCATCCTAGTGATTGCAGTCGCTGGATAAGTTTAATATGGGAGGCTGTGTCGAATGCTTTTGAGAGATCTAGTAGCAGGACTGATGTATGTAGGTTACTATGTAGGGCATTATAGATGAAATTTTGAAGGAGTCTGGGCAATAATGGTACTGTGGGATGGTTGAAAACCATGTTGTGAAGGGGATAGTAGGTTGTTGGTTAGATATTCAACCAGTTGTTTATGGATGCATTTTTCCATTATTTTAGATAGAGGGGACAGTATGGAAATGGGTCTAAAATTAGATAGGTCATGAAGGTTTCCACCTTTATGAAGTGGAGTGATTATTGATTTTTTTTTCCAGAGCTGGGAAACTGTGTTCTGCAAGTGATCAGTTTATAAGGCTACTTACTGGGAAACCTATTGCCTTAGCACTGATTTTGAGGAATTCTGGGGGGAGATTATCAGCAGATAAGGGTGAAGGAGTTAGCATTATTTGCTGGGTTATATATTATAGTGGGGGTTGAGGAGTGTGGGTCTGTTGACAGTTTTAATATAGAGTTGGTAAAGAACTCATTGAATTGGGTGGCTGTGTTTATAGAGGTGGTGTCTATACTTAGATGAGGAGTTGGTGATTAATCTGGTTGGAGAGTACTGTTTATAGTGACCCAGACCTTTTGTGGGTTGGTATTATGCTAAGTTTCAAATTCACTATAGTATTTTTGTTTGTCTAGTCTGATTTGTTTATTTACAGTGTTTCTCAGTTGTAAGAATGTTTGCCTATTAAGAGTAGTTTTGTTTTTGTGCCAGGTGTCCCATGCTTTGTCCCTTTGTTTCATAAGTTGCCTAATGTTATTGGTAAGCCATGGGGCATAGATGGCTTTAGTGCAGATCTGTCTTAGTGGAGCAAGTTGGTTGAGAAGGCCTAAGAAGATAGTGTTGAAATAATCAACTGCTTCATCTAAAGGAAGTGTTAAAAGAGCGGACCAGTTAGTGTGTTTAAGGGCTGTATTAAGGTCATCAGCCCTGAAGTTTTTAGTGCATTTTATGTGTTTAAGAGAGCTAGTTTTAGTGATTTTAGTTTGGTATCTGATGAAGAAGGCTGGGAGATGGTTGCTTAGAGTGTCAGGTAGTGTACCGAAATTATGGGTGAAAGATGGGTGATTGGTGAGAATCCAGTCTAGTATTCATTCTTTTTTTGAGTTTTTTTCTACCCTAATAGGGGTTTGTATAAGCTGTAAGAATCCGTAAAAGTTAATATGATATGATTTATATAGTTGTTTGTTGTCATATCCATTTGAGCCTATATCGCACCTTACAAAACTTTTTTGTTTTACTGAAAGCCCTCAAACAAAAACACACAAAAAAAAAACAATACTAACCTAAAACCTATTAATTTAATAACACACAAAACTATGCACACCTTCAAATACTGAAGTTTTACCCTCCTAATGGGTATAAATGCCCTAGGCTGACAGCCACACTCATAGACTTGTGTTAACCTAAAATAAAGGTTATCCATGCTAAGACACATGGTACACCCTGTGCTTCTACTAAGTGCTAACTTGTTTTGTCTTATCTTTATAGATCTCCCAGCTGGGAAATCCCCTGAATGCTGTCAGAGAACATTATCTCCTAGCCATTTTCTCTTTTCTTTTTTTTTTCCAGCCAACCACTCTCCACCAGACTGTAAACAATTTCTCTTTATCAGAATGTCTCCATGGAGACATGAGAACCAGATAGGCAATATCTCTTTATTAGATTGTTTCCTTTTAGATATGAGGGTCATATGCAGAATTGCTACCAAGCTTACATTCATTTGCTAGAAAAAAGCTTCATAATATTCAGTATTCTTTTTCATTTACTTTCTTTCTCTTAAAACGTGTTACTAAATCAGTCTGAGGTCCTTAATCTAGTCATTCCCCCATGCAAGAATGAGAAAAATCACATTAATTTTCCTTTTGTTATGCTCTTTTAGTCAGACTTTTTTTTTTGCATTACAGTGCCTACATTTCTTAACTGATAAAAGAAGAAAGAAAAAATGGAGAAAGAAAGGGAAAAACAACAGCACCTATTTACAATCCCCTAATAACTGAGAAAACTTTACTTTATAGCATGCAAAGAAAACCATATACCACAAACATTTATAAAAATACTATTAAGAAGAAAAAAATGTTTTTTACTTACAGTTAACTTTCTCCCCTCTCTTCCCCTCCCCAAAGCATTTTTATAAACATTAATGACATGAAGTAAGGCATATACTTTTGAGTCCCCCACAAGTCCAATAAATTCAGGAAAAGTCAAATATTTCCAGATTTTCATGTTCTGTCATATTACATAAATATAATTATTGCATTTTAGTCCCAGATTGTTACTGGTTTCATTACTGTTCATCTCCATCTCCCAAATCCTGTCTCTGCTTCATTTCCAACTTACTGTCAGTTCTTCTAGTCAGCTCTCATGGTCCCTTCCTTCTCTCCAACATTTTCCGTTGAAACAGTGGAAAATGTTTAACTGGTACAGTCTCTCTGTGGTCTTTATTACCAGAAGAACAAGAAGTGGAATCTCCTGTTTCACAGCTCATCTTTTGTAGGACAGACTTTTGTATTTTCTCCTTAGCAAGCACTTCATCAAAAAATGATTTTGTTCCTCCTGGGAAGAATAACTTGAAGATAGCTGGGTACAGCAGTTTGAATCTGACACCTCTGTCTCGACATTCCTTGAATAGTGGAATGAATTTACGTCTCTTCTGCCTGGTGTACAAGGAGTAATTCTCCACAATGCTCTGCTGTCTCCCACTTTTGGTATTTTGTCCTGCCACAGTTTTGTCACAACCAACTCCTTCTGCTGGTCGGATTGCATCTTTACTATTAAAGGTCTAGGTTCCTTTCTCATAGTCAGGTTTGGAGCATACACATGATGTGCCCTTTCAACTAACAACTCCTGCTGTGGAATACCAGTTCAGTTGCTTCTTTGTGGTTTCATAAAATTAATGCAGTCTGTTCCTTCCAGCTTCTCTGGTATAGCTGAAAATATTATTTTTTTCCTTATGTGCTCTGTCTTCTAATTCTATTATTTTTAAACACCTCTTCCTGAGCAGTCTCATATTCAGCCAGCTTTTTCTTCATTTCAGCCTCTCATATTTACAGCTTTATCACTTTATCTGAATATCTGTTTAAAGCTTCTTCCATTTTTTCCAGCCTTTTGTTGTTTGTGTTGATATATTACATCAGTGTTTCATTTATTTTAACTAGGTCTATATGCAGTTGTCATACCTTCCTGCAGGTTACTGAAAGTCATGTCTGGAGGTTGCATTACTTTTTGCTGAAAAACTGCAGTACTTTCCCCAGTCAGTGATTCTTCGTCATTTTTTATAGCTGATTTTTTCCAGGTCTTCTGTATTTCTTTATTCCTGGCATCTAGGCAGTACACTTATTATTTATTTTATTTTATTTATTTATTTATTTATTTTACATTTGTTAACCGGGTTAGTCTGGCTAAGCTTTTGGCTGATTTTCAGCAGTGACCCGGGGAGAAAAGCTCCTCAGGACTAGAAAACAATTTATTACATTTTAGTAACCTAGTAGTTACTAGCCAGTTACTGAAATTCATCCATAAACACAAAAGTCTACTGGCCTTCTCTGTTGAGTTTCTGTTTTCACACTGGGAAAGCTAAAGTTAAGCTGTTACTCAATGTGCATCCATCTTGGAAGTCCTTTAAGGGCCCTACTTCTGTCAGCATTTTTATTCTGTGCTTTTGTAGTGCCATTGTGTTCCTTAGTTACTGTATATAGTTTTGTATTTCTGTTGGCATTTTCATTATCTGCTCTTATCATAAGAATTATTCTTCAGACTTTGTTTTACTGCCCTGTAATCTTTATCTTGTTATTTATGTTTCTGCTTTTTCATTCTTTTCATTCTGCTTTTTTGCATTTTGCATTGACCATACCTTGGGCTGGGTGCTTGCCATATGAGGATATGGTCAATAATAATTACTGCACGGTGTTTTGTAACTTTTTCTGTTATTCTTTTCTACATTTTAGCTACCAAAATGAACTAGAAGCCCCATCCTTATACTGCATCTCTTACAGATTCCTGCATGATGATCTACACCTGGCATTTTGTGCCATCAGTGGCACTACTCTAATGGATCTCTTATACCTTCACAGGATGAACAGTCATACAAACACCCAAACCGAGGATATAAGCCTCCCCAAACATGTAACTAAAACATGTTGGGAGGACAGAGCTATTAAGTAATGGTTGCCCCATCTCTGGGACAAATTTGCCCTGCATCTGTGCTTCCTTCAAGACTAACTTTGATGATTAGATGGATACCTGCAAGTTCATCCCAGGCCTGATATTTTTGCCTTTCTATATGTGTATGGGGGGGGGGGGGTACATGTTGAGTCAGAATACAAGGAATGCACGGTCTTCAGTCTTACCTGCCTTGTGGTTCCAATGATTCTGCAATCTTATTTGTGGTATGTATACATGTTTCTTTTATGTATGCTTGTCTTATTTCACTTTGCTTATCTTTATAATAGCTCTCTTTTTGCTTCTAGTTTTACTTTTTATCTCTGTATTCTTCTCATCTGTGCTGGCCAACATTTCAATGTCAATGGGTCCCATGGACCCCCTGTGCTAATTATAGCTCCACAAGCTATGATGAACACCCTCTCCTCATCCTAGCCGAAGTCCTACTCTAGAATATGGCAAGAGACTTCCAAATGACAGTAAAATAATAATGTCAGCAAAATGTTGTTTTAAGCATAGTGACTGCCTTCTTGCTGTACCAGGCTGTTTATTAAAACATCAAAGACAGTAAGAGAAGCTTCCATTACTGTAACAGCTAAATGTCATTTTTATGCATCTGACTTGAGCAAAAATGAAAACATTATTCTTAAACCCTGCTACTTATATGTACTACCTCCAAAACCAGTGTGTATTGGGGAGAGTCTGAGAGAGATGATTATTGTTGACACTACAGTTGGTCAACACTTGTTTAGTTGCCAAGATTTGGTTAACTAAGCAGATAGTTGATAGGTGTACGAGACTACACAGTTTTCGGGGTAGTTGAATATGCCACTGATCCTGTACAGTCATATAATTAGGAGTGGGTGTGGGTATTTAATTTTTTTGTGTTTTAATTTTGCATGCACTGAAGCTGTTGCTTGGCATATGGTGTAGTAGCTTGTCAACATTTGCAGTGTTGAAGTTTTCTGGTTGACATTATGGACACCAATGTTTGGGTCATTCGCTCATTTTCAGTAGACCTATCTCTCTCTCCCTCTCTCTACATATATATATATATATATATATATATATATATATATATATATATATACTGCGGTGGTGGTGCTGCGGTAGCGTTGTCACCTCACAGTTAGACGTTGCATGTTCGATTCTCCGTTAGAGCGTCTTCTGTGTGTCGACATGGTGAATGGGCGTTCCTTCGCTGAAGGTTGTGCGTTAGGCCTGGCAAGCCAGCACGTAAAACTTTACTGCCAATCATTAGCGGACCGAAGTTCCGCTGTGGTGACCCCTAACCGAGAAAAGCCAAAAGACATACACACACACACATATATATATATATATATATATATATATATATATATATATATATACATACATACACACACAATGTTTTTGTTCTTGCGCGGCATGACTGTATCGTCTTGGTCTGTCTTTATCTAGTGCCCTCAGCATTTTGTAGTAAATTCATGTAGAGTTTTCTTCTTCTTCTCTTGTATTTCAAACTTTGTGTATTTCATACCTACCCTCTGGGGCTCAAAGTGTCTGTTAAGTTTACTACATGTTGGTAAGAGTCAGTTGTACAAACATTCTTTCAACGAGTGTTGATATTACAGTGTGATTTCACTAAAGCCACTTTCAGCATTAATCGAGATTGCCATTTATCCCACCTCTTTGCAATCAGAGAGTAGGTATATGTGTATATATAATAAGTTTGAGGAACGCGAGGTTGTCCCTCCCCACATAGTCACACAGGGAGGCTTGTTCCCTGCAAGGAAAAACTAAACTAAGTTTCACTGAAAGTGCTTTAAGGAGTTTAATTTTGTAGTGCTGTCACTGAAAGTTCCTTTGGCAACTCGATATGATACTGTCATGGAACCTGTGATCACTGGCTTAATCTCAGTCCTTTTTTTTTTGCTATGTGTATATGTGTAATCATCTGGCATTTACTGTAATGCTTAAATCTGCAGCATAAGTTTGAAATCTGTGTGCCCATTTCTCCCTTTGGAGCTTATTTTATATTTGTCATAGTCTGTTTCAAATATTGGTAGTCAAGGGATCTTAATAGTTATTTTTCTCTTCCTCTATATGCTTTAATTTCTTTTTTTTTTTAATTCTTTTTTTGTGTTCCCTGTTAAGTGATGGCCTTTTAGGAAAATTTTAGAAATGCCACTTAGCTTTGATGGTTCCTCTTGATCGTAGACGTCATTTTTAGTTTCTTTTCTTTTGTAGGAAAAATACACAGCACTTTAAAACAGTAAGATGAAGTTCACATTTTCTCAACAGCAGTTTTCATGTTGTTATGCACAGCTGTCACCAATCACATGTCACTATAGCTGAGGTGACTGATCAGATCCGCATTCTGACACTATTTACTGCTGAATTCTTTGGGTGCACATGTTAAGAATATTTCACAGATGGGCATAACATTTTTGTAGGCATGTAAACAGAATACACAAGCAAATCACATAATAAGTGAATTTTTTAGAATGTTTGTTTAATGGGCCAGTGGGCGAATGCTACATAGTTCATTATCCTCCGCTTCGGCATTCTTGTTTCCTAATTCGCTTTTAACAACTGCCTGTTCCCTGGCTGTGTTCTGAGGCTGTCAGCACTCTGCTTTGTATTTCAGGCATGAGACAGACAGAACGTTTTCATGTCACCCTTTGACAGCAGCAACAGATGGATGCTTGGCCATCATATTGTTATAGCTAACACTGAAAGTCTCAGCCACAAGTTAAGGTTGCCATATGGCTTTTCTAGTTTTTTGTTTTACTTTATATTTATGTAGACACTAGATCATTTGTGAGAAATTGTTGGGCCAGCTATGGGGCACTCAAGGCAGTACTTGGCAACATTAAACACAGGCCTTGCAGCCTTAGTCACTGTTAGTGCTAACCTTACACATGGCCTTCCAGTGTCTGTCACTGTTAATGCTACTCTTACACATGGCCTTCTTGAGTATTTTCATATTACCCTTACAGTTGCCCTTCTATGTCTGTCACTGGAAGTGTTACATGTTCACATGACCTTCTAGTATCAGTCACTGGAAGTGTTAGATGTTCACATGGCCTTCTAGTGTCACTGGAAGTGTTACCCATTCACATGGCCTACTGGTATCTGTCGATGGTAGTTTGCAGATACTGATATCCTTCTCGTCACCTTTTTGCCTCTGTTCCTGTTAAGCTGTATATCGCCCCTATTAGTTCTCCATATCTGTATTCTGCATTGCCTGCTGGTTGTAGACAGTACAGCTAACACATAGGCTGTAGTTTCTAGAGATCATGCATATGCATTCACCACTTCTGACTATTCCTGAATAACACAGTTAACTAGTTCTGCTTGACAAGCTGTCTGAATAATATGTTTCTTCTAAGCAATACAGGTAATGTTGAGTTCTTTAACGAATAGCAGTGCGTTCATCTTCCTATTTTAACATGATAGATTTTCACATGGCTGATTAGAGTATGTACGTATGACAGGAGGTGCCATTGACACGCAGCTTGCAGTCACACAGTTATAGTTTTTTTTTTTCTTTGTTCAAAGATCAAAAGTGCAGTATCTCAGATAATTCACTTTTCTCCTAAACATAGTGATCCCTGAGTTAGTACATTTAAGTAGAGGAGTTTGGGGGTACAGTTTAGCTTTTCCCACCCAAAGAAACAATTTAACAGTAAAACGGTAAGTTATAGTATTCACTGCTTCACTGTCACTTAGATGTTTGTGTTTCTGAGTATCAGTTGCTAATGTGTCAGACTTTATTCCTAGGGCCTGGAACCTTGACTGTTATACAGAATGTAGGGCTTTTAGACCAGGTATACAAATGAAGAGCAGTGTTGTGCAGCTGTGTCCATTGTGTGGTACCTGACTGGAATTCCAGTTGTAAGACAAATGCATTTATCTGTCATATTTTAGAGCAGATGTTCTCTCAGACTGTGTATGTGTGTGTATAGAGTGACATAGTTTGCACAGATTTTTGTGCCAGGATACGTTTGTATAGTTGAGACATAGTTTGCATGGAAGTTTATTCCCATGTGATATATTTATTTGTCTTGAAGAGACAGTTTGTGATATGCCTAAGATATGCATGGATGTTTGGGGGCGGGTGCATGTCTGGGACAGTTACTATCTCACATGGGATATGTGTCAGTGTGTTTCAGAGAATAGTCTGCAGGAATTCTTTGCTGAAAGTTATTGCTGTGACATAAAAACAGAAAAACATTACTTGCATTTTTAGTTTATCTTTCCTTCTCTGACTGTTGTTTGACAGAAGTTGGTAGCAGATGACAGCTATCTACTGCCTGTCACCTTTTACAATCAGATCTCTTTAGTCCTTTAAGTAAAACAAATGTTCTTTTCTTTCTTTGGAGAGTAGATTTATTCATGGTGTAGTGTTGCCTTTCACTGTTTTGCTACCCTTGTTGACAATGCACTGTCATATTGTTTCTTTTGCATGCTGTAACTAGTGCTGCATTGTGACACTGCTTAAGTGGCTCTACAAATGAAGTGAGATACAGTTGAGAGGAGGACAACAGTAGCAGGCATTCACAGAAGCTGCTTTTAGGTCTTTAGTCATGATATTTATAAAGCACTGCTGAGAGTTACTTCTTTCTTCTACACAATATCTGGTCTCAACACTTCTTGTGGCAATTGTGGTATCAACTTCAACATTTCACAAATGGGTTTCTGAAATACTACAATCACATATAAAACATAAAGTTAAAAATGTGTTGTATGCATATCATTTTTTGTGTATTTTAGCCAGTATTCATGACCATGAGTATGGGCAAGCCGTTTTTCATAGTTTTGTTAAGCATCATGTCCTTCCACCTTGTCAAATATGAAAATATCATCAGGGCATAGACTGTATTTATCCAACCAAGATAGTGCTGTAGAGACTGTACAAGTGTGACTGAGAAGCCAGAGACAAGAACTCCTGTCCACCAGCTTGTAAACTTGTTTGGTGAAATCCTTTTACCATACATGTATGCATGGGCTCTGTACTGTCTTCAACAAAACAGACCTTCAACAGTTAGGTAGTGACGTTTACCTCCAGCATGGCTCTGTCATCATCATTTTTGTGTAATGAACTAGGTCCATGTTGTCAAAACCACATGAAATCACTTGTATTATGTTTTGTTACCTCGGACTCTTGTTAAAATACAGTGCAGGTTTTTCACTCTATTGATAGTCTTTTATCCAGTAAGAGCATTTCAGAAATGTGATGAAGGTTGTCCTTAGTTGTTTTTACACCTTGACTCAGCCGTATAGTGCTGACGACAGACTCCAGACTATAATATCGATGCTCCTCTTTTTCAGATCAGATTGCAGTTTAGTACATCTGAACTTTCAAGTGGAAAAGTGTAGTATTTCTTGATTTCCTGCTGTTTCAGTAGTGCTACATACTCTAGTGATGAATAGTGAATTTGCTTCTTGTTGATTTCATTAATAAAGTGACATGAATGTAGAACTGCGTCTTATACCTTGGAAAAAACATGTGGACAAGAATATTCCTGCTTTGTAAGCTGTCTGTATGGGTTAGCTGATGAGACATTTTAAGAAGGCAGTTTCTAAAGCCAAAGGTGGTGTCTTTTTCTTTGAGGACTGACCCACACCCCCAAGGTCAAGTTCTGTTTCCATGTCTTAGAAATATTATGTAAACATCTATACTAGCTTGTAAAAGGCTATGAATGCAGCAGAGCAAGCTACTTTTTTTATTTTACATCTATCAATCAATTGTCAGGAATACAGCGGCCAACCAAGAAGGCACTCTTTCAAGCAAGTAGACATTAACAAATAATACTCTGAGTCTCAGATGACAAGTCTCCCATTTGTAATAGCTATTCTAGTTCCTACACTGCTGACACTGGCACTGGATGAGAACCCCCTGCCCTACATGTTTTTTCTTTCCAACCTTTTGGTGTAGTTGTCACTTCTAGGTAACCAACGTCCTGTTTCTACTCTTCCTCGGAGTGTCTGAAGCAGTTTGCGAACATTCCTGAGTTCCCCCACTGTCTTTGCATGACATGACCATTGACCTTCTTATGCTAATGTAATTATATTGATGAACTGTTTGATGGGTGCTGCATCAGGCAGCCATCAGGTCACAAGTACACTTTGCCTGGACACATTTAATAGTCTAGTTGGCCAATTATGGGTGAAGTTTGCAGGGGTAACTAGCGAGATAATGTATGTCTGGGAAGGGAGTCACATTTAACTGCATGATGCATAATCCTTGGAGGTAATTTTTAAACACAGAGCATGTGTGCTGTAGTTTATTTTAATTTATTTCATTTCTTAACTGGGTAGATGGGTTGATCTATGGACCCTTTTCAGCCACAACTAAGGATGCAAGGCTGTACAAAATGAGAAGACTGATTAAGACACATACAAAACAACGAACTTATAAGCAGTACAGTGAACTTCAGTTGAATAAAATAGATAACTTGTGACTAGTACAGAATTGGTGCACATAAATTATGGATTGGTAATGCAATGTGTACAAGCATCATGTGACTTGCATATATGAGTAAGTGCTGTATGTGTAAATGCAGCAGGTAGAATATGTGGTATACAACAGTAAAACGTTTATTATAAAAAGGTGAGATGTGTATTAGGCAAATTTATTTATTTATTTATTTTACATTTGTTAACTGGGAAATTCTGACTGGATACATGTCCATTTTTAGCAGAGACCCGGGGAGAAAAGCTCCAACACCACATTACATATGAGAGAACAAATAAGCAGCCTAAGTACATGGATTTCTATAAAGAAATACTGATGAGTAAATTTCCAGTAATTATTTACAAGGTTTTGTTGTATATATTAGATATCATGCCATACATTTTTCAGTTATTTTTACCAGGGTGTACATTAGTTTAATACATTATATGTCATTGAGATAGAAGGAACATATCATTTAATTTAACAAGTATACCAGGGGATGCAGGAGATCTCTGATGGAATCCTTTCGACCACTGCAGTGGGAAGGGTTAGCCAGGGGTATAGCATGAACAAAGCCAGCTGTTTCCACAATGAGTTTTCAAGAGTCAAGAGTTCAAATATCTTAGTAGAGTTAATACAGGTTGCATCTGAACATTGAATATAATACTGACACAGAAGTCATAATGCAACATAAATATTATTAGCAATTATACTGGAACACTGAACAGAGCATGAACAATAACATTACAATGTTCATAGATAGGTACTAGGCTATCAGCCCAAGGGAATGCGTAAGAATAGCCAACAAGGTTCCCTGGCTTACGCCACCCAAGAAAGTTATTTTCCTGTACCACTGTCGAGCAGAGACACAGAAGTAATCCCCGGGGTGTATTTCCTATTTCCCATCCACTCATCAAGATTTTTCTTGAAGAGTGCTAATGAAGAACTTTGCTTGACATAGATGGGTAGCCTGTTCCAGAGTATGGGAAGTCTCTGGGACAGGAATCTATCCCTCCTGCATGTCCTGTTTATTGTGGTGACAAGGTTTAAGTCCCTAGAGCGTGTAGCTCGGAGGGATTGAGATTTTTTTAGGTGTAGCATGTCCAACAGCTCTGGGTTTGACATAGCTTCTTATGTTAGGCAGAGATCACCTCAGAGTAGGCGATATGCTAAGGAGTAAAGCTGGAGTTTTTTGAGGCAGTCAGTGTAGGACATTTGTTTGAGGCCAGTAATCCTCTTTGTGAGGTACTTCTGTGGCCTTTCCAGCTGCTGCAGATATTTTGTGAGGTACATTCCAAAAGGGGCGTTGTACTCTATAATGGGTCTAATGAGTGTCGAGTAGAGGGGAACAATGACCTCTTTTTTCGTGGATGAGAACCCTTTTATGATGAGGTGTGTCATGTAGAATGACTTCCTGACTACTGTGGCTATGTGACTATCAAAGGAGAGACTACTGTCCACCTGGGTCCCAAGGTCTCTTATTACGCATTCGGTGTTAAGTAGATTGCTGCCTATGTGGTAGCTCATGGGTACAGAGTTTTTAACAAAGGGGATGACACTGTACTTTTTCACACTGAGCTTGAGGCCATGGCTCTGACAGCAGGCATCCTTCTCAGCGAGGCCCTTCTGTAGGATGTGCACATCATTTGGGGACTTGACTATGGCTCCTAGTTTGCAGTCATCTGCGAACTTCATTAGCCAGAGGCCTTCTGTGTTAGCCTGTACTTCAAAGAAGTAGATACCAAACAGGAGAGGTCCCAGGACGGAACCCTGTGGTACTCAACTTGTCACTGCTTTGAGGTCAGATTTGGAATCTGCAATGTTTACAGTGTGGGTTCTGTCAGTGAGTCAGTTGGCAACCCATCTTGTGATGTAGGGATTTATACCTAGTTTAGTGAGTTTAGCTATAATTCCAGAATGGGGGATGGTGTCGAAAGTGCGAGGTCAAGATAGGCTGTGTGAACCACCTTACCCTCATCTACGGCTTTGGTGACTGCCTCAAAGCAGTCGATCAGGTTCAGGAGGTATGATCTGCCTTTCACAAACCAGAACTGGGTGGGATCCAGAGTTTGGAGGTTACCAATGTCTTTGTTTATGAGTTCCATGATGATACATTTCATGGCCTTGCAGACCAGGCTCTTCAGGCTAATAGGTCAAATAGTTCCCGGGATCAGTGGTAGCTCCCCCTTTGTGGAGTGGGATAACTGTTGCTGGGCACCATTCAGTGGGCACAAAGCCTGATGTGAGGCTATTATTGAACATGGTGCTTAAGTGGAGAGCCAGTTCATTCTGAAGTTCATGTAAAACGCAGCCTGGGATGTTGTCCGGTCCCATGGATGCTGTGTTTTTGGCTTTAGAGAGTGCAGCTTTTACCTGCGTAGTTGTGATTACAGGGACTCTGCATTCTTGCTGTATAGATATGGGCCCTTTAGGGGGTGGGGGGGTAAAGTTAGCACTGAACCTATCTGCCAGGATGTTGGCAATATCATTTGGTTCTGTAATGTCCGTGCCTTTGTGCTGTAACTCAGAGCAGATCTGGGTGTTGCCATTGAGATTCTTGACATAGCTATAGAATGCTTTGTGGTTGTCCTTGGAATTAGTGGTGATTTTGTTTTCGTAGCTAGCTTTGGAGGATCTTATAAGGGATCTCAGCATCTTACTGAGGCTGACCAGGGAGCTCCACCACTCATGGGATTTTACTCTCTTTTGCAACAGTTTCTTCCTTCTGTTGTACAGTTTGTTTATGGCAGGGGACCACCAGATTGGCTTCCTTTTTTTGGAGGATAGCATCTTTGTTCTGTTTGGGATAGCATGATCCATGCACTCGTGTAAGTGCTTATAGAGTGCATTTGTGTAGGATTCAACAGTTGTAAATGTATTGTCCATCTGCATGGGTGTCATGGAGTTCCTTAATGGGGGATGAGGGCGGGATGTGAATATCAAGGATGATTAGCATATGGTCGGATCGGACCAACAAGGAGTTAACTTCAGGTGTGGAACACCAGTCACTCATGTTGGTAATGACTAGGTGTAGGATATTGTTGCCCCTGGTGGGGTGTGGATAAGTTGATCCAGGGCATTGGAGTTTATGAATTCCAGAAAACATTGAGCTAAGTAGTTGGTACATGAGTAGTTTTCTCAGTTAATGGTGGGGTAGTTGAAGTCGCCCATTATTAGGGTGTTTGGGTAAAACTGCAATCCAAATTGTAGCTTGCTACAGATCCCCCACCATGCCCCAGGATTCCCACTCCTCTTTTCTTGATGTACTGGAAAATATTAGGGTTCAACCAGAGTTAGTTGCATTTGGATAACCTTGGATGCATTATGCTGAGCAACTAGCCTGGAGGTGTGGATATCCTTAATGAATATGGACACACCTCCGCCTTTGGTGTTTCGGTCCAGGTTACATGGCCAAAAAGTGTGGTATGAGTTATAGCCTGATAGTGCAGGGGTGCTCTCTGGAGCCTTGAACCAGGTCTCAGTCACTGCACAGATATTGATGTTCTCCATTTTAAGGAGTGCCTCGAGTGAGTGCATTTTGAGAATTAGACTTCTAGCATTGAGTAGCATTACCCTCAGTTTTTGCTTGCTTGTTCCTGTTATGGTGGTGAATTTGTTATTTGAACCTTGCCTAAAAAAGGCACTATAGGGGCCAGTATCTGGAATCCCAGGAGCGACAGGTACAGGCCATCTGTGGCAAAGCATTGTGGTCTGTCAACCATGTCTTCCCAAGCAGACAGATACTGGATCCCCTTATAATGACACCAGAAGCTTAGACAATTGTTGAAGTCAATAATTTTGTCCTTGCACTGTGGTATCATTCGGAGCGATGGCAGAATGCTACTCAGGGCTAGGGCCATACCTGCCCGGACTACAAGATCAGAGAGCTCTTCCATGTCTCTTTTCATGTAGTCCAGGGAGGTACATCTCAGGTCATTCACACCAACATGGACAATGACAGAGTCATATTTGTACTTGTTGTGGAGTGACCTGAGTGCGTGGGTTATGTGACGGATCCTGGCACCCGACAGGCAGCTGACAATGACCTTCTCCTTGTTTAGCCTGGTGAGTGGGACATCAGTGTGCCTGACTATAGAGTCACTTATGACTAGTGTGTTGGGTATGTTGTTTTTTCCTTACTGGCTGTGGTTGAGTGGCACACTGAGTCTGTGGGCTGTGTGTCATTTGGGTTGTGTTGGGGGATGGAGGTTGCTTGCGTTTCTGCTTTGGAGGTCTCTGTTGCTTAGACATATTATTAGTGAGAGCTTCCGCGAATGTTTTTGTGTTACTATGTGTGGATGTTGGTGGTGTAGATTTAATGAGACTATGTGATGAGTGTGCTGTGGTGCAAATGTTTACCTTCTCCTTATGACTGTCAAGTTCAGTCTTGGTTGGAGAAAGCTTTACCTCCAGTTTGGCTAGATACGTGCATCTCTCACAGGTTGTAGTGTTGGGTGGTAGGAGTAGAGGGTTGTCTGTGTACATGAGGCAATTTCTACATTGCCTCAAGATGCCCAGATTCATCAGATAGACAGGAGAGAACACCGGGAGCTGACCCTTGGACACGCCTGAATAAAAAAATATTTTCCTCTAGATAAGTGAGGAAAGTGAGTACAAGAGCTGTTTTTCTCTAAGCAAGTGAGAAAAGTAAGTACAAAAACTGTTTGCCTCTAGGTAATGAGGAAGATTGAGTCCTATAGTAATTAGTAGCTTATTTAGTGCTTACCAGTTCTGAAGTAGTGCTGAGCATGAGTAAGCAAATTTAAGTGCTAAAACTAAGAATCTGTGTCTGAAATAGACGAGTTACAGGACAGAAACAAGTGCAAATGCAGGCTTTCAAATCAGAAAGTTGAGAGAGATGGAAGAGATTGCTCAAACGGCCAATAACTACAATTTCTGGGCCATAACCACTCCTTATGTGGTAGACAGGTTACCTAGTGCTTACCACTCCCACTGATGAGATAGAAGGCTTCCCTCCAACACAAAAAGGCTTTGGGCGTTCAGAAGCTTATATACAGCCCTGGATACAGCAAATCTGAATCTGGAACATTAGTTACAGGAAAGGTAGGAAACAGGCTTACAATTTTTTTTTTGTAGTAGAAATATCATTGGCAAACTACATTATAAAGGGGAGGCATTTGAAGTGATGTGAAGAAGCAATTTGTGATAGATACATCTGCACAAGAACAAGAAGGGATAGGGAAGTGTTTAGATGAAATATATTTTAAAAGGAAAAATTAATTTTATATTGAACTAACTTATTAGGTATTAATGTCTTTTTATTTTGATGTTATTTATTGATGTAACAATACATTTGGTGTGTAAAAAATTTTAAGGGTCACTTTTTTACATAGAGTGAATACCTTTATATAAAAGGAAATAACATATTTGTTAGAATTATTCTAATGAAATCTCCGTTGGAGAGACAAAAGCACTTAATCCTTTTATTTTATTTCTCAGTAAACTCTGGAAGTTTCATGTGTGTGCATCTTTTCAATCATTTGCATGTCTTGGATCTTACTTCACTTTATATGTTATAAAATTTTCTTTGTTATGAAAATGGCAGTTTTATTGATAAATTCACCTGTACCACTCCTGGTTAAACTGGTAGTAACATAGCTGTATGAATATGTACCATAATTCTCTGCTACACAAAACGTAATATTATCACAACTTTATCCTCCACTATCATCTTATCCCCTTTGTCTTCCTTGTGCTTCCTCCCCTCTTTCCTTTCTTCGGGCTGCTCTCTTTACCTTATCTTCCTGTGTCCTAGATTTAGAACATTGCTTTAGAGTAACAAATAGTCTTAACATAAAACTTGGCAACCAGTGCTTACTTAATTATATTGCACTGCTTAAACCTCCCTCTATTAAAAAAGCAAAAAAAAAACAAAAATATATATATATCAATCAGACCAACCCTGTCCCCACATGAAATGCCCTTTAGCCAACCCCACCATTACACCCACTGCCTAATAATTTCCTTTACAGTCATTCCCAGTGGAAAAGTTTGAATTTGGCTACAGAAATCATGTATAGCCCAAATAGACTATCTTTACCACTTACCCTGCAATCCTTGCCAAAGGTTTTAGCCCACTCTAGGACCTATAAACCCCCCTGCATTTTCCTTGCAGGACTTTAAATCTGTATTTGTACTTGGGTAATCTTGGGTTTCTGCTGACTCACTCCCATTAACAGTGTTGTGTGCTCTGAAGTGAGTTACTTCCCTCCCTCATTTGGCTCTCCTTAGCATTTCATTGTCTCCACTTTGTCATTCTTTATTTGCCTGCCCACTGACAGCAGATCAGAAGTTTTTTTTACCCTACTTGCATAGCTTGGAGCCATCTTTAAATCTAAAACCTTCCCTGCTGGATTTAACTACTGTGGTGTCCTAGATGAGTGTATGTCTCTAAATGTAAGTACATTGGCTTCTATTGCACAGAGTATAGGTTAAAAATACTAGTGACTGATGCATACTGATTTTGGATGCTGCCATTGGGAAATTTAGGCTCTCTTGTTTGTAAATACACAGACACCTTTCTAGTCCTCTCTTTATTCCCCCTCCATATCTACACACCACAGACAGCTTTCTAGCCCCTGTTCTATTCCAACCTACCACCAGAATTAGCCTAGCTGATTGTTTTTCGCTAACTGCTTCAGTATCTGTTCCTACCCGCAATTCCCACCCATCCCAGGGGTCCTACCCTTATACTTACTTAACCACACCTGTTCCTCTTCCCATTACTCTCTAACCACACCTCTTCCCATTACTCTCTAACCACACCTCTTCCTCTGCCCATTACTCTCTAACCACACCTCTTCCCATTACTCTCTAACCACACCTCTTCCTCTGCCCATTACTCTCTAACCACACCTCTTCCTTTTCCCATTACTCTCTAACCACACCTCTTCCCATTACTCTCTAACCACACCTCTTCCTCTTCCCATTACTCTCTAACCACACCTCTTCCCATTACTCTCTAACCACACCTCTGCCCATTAATCTCTAACCACACCTTTTCCCATTACTCTCTAACCACACCTATTCCTCTTACCATTACTCTCATTACATACCTCTTGCCATTACTCTTCAAACACGTTCTTCCTCCTACCTTTACTTTCTAAACACTCTCCAGTTACCCAACTGCACTAATATTAACCTCTCACCACACTCCTTTTATCACACCACACCCTACTCCCTTCTTTCATCTCCACCCAGTGAATTTATTTTTCTACCTACAAACAATCTATATTTATTCATACAATGTATAAACAACCCATCCCATCTTATGTCCCACTCTTATTCATACTCTCACTACTACCTCCTTTAATCATCACCCATCTTTTCACCTCCTTTGAAAACCCACTAGGCCCATACCTAAACTACCCCAAGAAAGAAACCAACTCTCCAAACTCTCCTCTCCTTTTTATTCATGCTAATATAACATCCTCATCTAACTACATACTTCTTAAATACCATAGAACACTTCACATAAAATACAACAATCAGAACCCCAGGAAATGCCTACCTCTATACAGCTGATTCCCCATCCCAAACTATCTAAGTGTACTACTCTCTTTAAAGGATGGTGACATCCACCCTAACCCAGGCCCACCAACAACTCCTGTCTCTCTCCTCAACCACAAAGAATCACCTACTCATGCCCTGTCTAAACAATTGAACTCCCTTTTAATTGCTCATCTTAATATACATAGCATAAACAATGAAGTAACTCAACTCCAAGCTCTAACTGAAATCTACTCTTTTGATATTCTCTGCTTAACAGAAACTTGGTTAAAACCTGTAACCAAAGACAATGAAATCATCCCACATGGATATAATATCCTGAGAATAGACCGAGTATCCAAGAAAGGTGGTGGGGTTGCTATCCTATATAAATCTAGCTTACAATTAACCACTCACAACTGTAAACCACCTATAGACTCCAATGCAGAAATTCTTATCTCCAAACTTCATCTTAACAATTCCAAATCCATCTATATTATCTGTATATATCTACCACCTGGTAACAACACTGCCACCATGGAAAATATACTTTGCTGGCTTTCCCAATACCTGCCCCAAGAAACCATAATCCTAGGCGACACAAACATTGACTAGAGCTGCTACTGCAGCAGCCTCCCCACAAACCATATTAACCTATATGGGTATTCCCAAACCATTACCTCCCCCACCAGAATAAGTAAATCTAACAAGAAATCAAGCTTATTAAACTGGATTCTCATAAACCATCATCCTCACATTTATGATTCAGGAACCCTCCCTGATGATTTAAGTGACCACTTTCTTACCTATATCATCAGACATAAAATCAACTCTCCCATTCCAATATCTGTCAAAAACATCAGATCTAAAAAGTACTTTAACCCTGAACTATTCCAAATGGAACTAAGAGCTTGCAACTGGTCTCCCTTACAAAACCTCCCTTTAGATGAAGCCGTTAGTTACTTTAACTCCAACTTCCTTGCCATTCTCAACCACCATGCTCCAACCAGATTAATTAGAATTAAAACCAAATCTGCTCCATGGCTTTCAAAAGAAACCAAACATAAAATAAATCTTAGAAACAAACTTTGGGCAAAATGGAGGGAGACTAAAAACCCTATAGACCAACTAACATTTAGACAGCTAAGAAATGAAATCAAGAAAGCTATAATATCTGATAAAAGAAACTACTACCTACAATCCCAACAAGCTAATCAAAACAATCCACAAAAATTTTGGGCTAGCATTAACCAACTACTCCATCCAGGTCAATCCACTACTCCAAATCCCCAAAATACTGACCACAAAAATCTATTGAATACTGCTAATGCTTTCAATACCTTTTTTACTAATGCTATACAAACACTAGCTAGTCAACTATCACCTAATAACTTCACTCTACTTTCCTATAAATCAACCTTACCCCCTACTTTTCATATTCAACCTGTCCCAACAACAAATATTCTAACCCTTCTACAGAAACTAAAACCATGCTCACCCTCAGCAGACCAACTACCTGCTGAATTCCTACAACAATCAGCCAAAGCTATTGCTTATCACATTTCTATTCTGATCAATAGAACTATTACCGAAAGTCATATCCCCAGTTTATGGAAAATCTCCCATATTATCCCCCTCCATAAAGGTGGACACTCCACTGAACTCTCCAACTACCACCCCATTGCCCTTCTCTCTCCTTTGGCAAAGATCATGGAGAAATGCATTCACAGACAATTACTTGACCATCTAACCCAAAATAATTTACTTTCCAACTGTCAACATGGATTCAGACCTTCACATAGCATTAGTACTGCCCTTCTTTCCTTCACAGATTGTATCAACAAAAACCGCAGTCTTAACAAGCTTTCTTCAGCACTATTTATTGACCTGTCTAAAGCTGTTGACATGGTAAATCACCAAATTCTCATCAAAATACTGAAATCCCTGTCACTAGATACATCTTCTATAAAGTGGTTCCAGTCCTACCTTGATAAAAGACAACAGGCCGTACTATGGCACAAGTCTCCCTCCACTCACCTGCCTGTCAAACTTGGTGTCCCTCAAGGGTCCATCCTAGGACCTCTACTTTTTTCCATATTTATTAATGACCTTCACCTTGCCATCCCCCAAGCCACATGCATACAATATGCAGATGACTCCACACTGATATGCTCAGCCACCTCCTCTTCTGAACTTCAATCTCTTACCCAACAAGTATTTAACACAGTTGAGCAATGGTCCACACATAGATGCCTTCTCCTAAACCCCAAAAAGACTAAACTCCTCCTCTTCTCTCCCACCAATAAGTCCTCTCCTCTTGATTTCTCAATTATCTCTACCAATAAAACTATTATATCCCCTGATCCAACCACCAAACTATTGGGTATCACCATTGACAACAATCTGAACTTTGATATCCATATTAACAATACTATAAAAACTGTCAACAAAAAATGTGACTCTCTCTCTCTATAGGGTAAAATCCTTCCTCTTACCTTCAGGTAAAACCACTATATCACACACTCATCTAATCTCTTCATTTCTTTATGCCTCACCCATTTTTACTAATTTATCTAAAAATAATCTTAGCAAATTGGAAATGTCTTACAATAACATTGCCAGATTTGCTACAGGCAACCCATTTAGATCCCACCATTGCATTAATTTAAAGCAGCTGGGATGGCTTGAACTACAAAATCTGATTAAATTCCATCAACTATCTACAGCCCACAACACTTTTTACAAACCTCCCAAAACTCCTATTCTATCCACACTCATCACTCCCTATAAAAACCTGAAATCCTTAAGGTCTTCTCAGAGACTTCTAGTACATACCACTAAACCAAACAACAAGGCTGGTGACTCCCTCTTCTCTAATATAGTTGGAAAAGCCTGGAATCTCCTCCCCAGTGAACTCTTCTCACTTCCCTCAGTATTATGCTTTAAAAACAAATTGAAAGTGTTCCTCAGAACACACTGGTTATGCCCCTGTACTAAGCCTGACTAGTTATGTATCTCTTAATACTTTGCTCTTCCTACCCCTTCTACTCATTAACTGTAATTCCTTCCTTATTAACCATAATACTATCTCCCTCTAGAACATCTTGACTGTACTAGCATGCTATGTTATGCCTGTATTCTGCACTGCTGAATTTACTGTGATAACCTGTAATATGCATTGTAAATATATATATTTTTTTGTTTAATGTTTCCTTATTTGTTATCTTGTTAATTTCATTGCTCTTAGAGCTTATTTCCCCGGGCCTCTACTGAAAATGGACATGTATCCAGTTAGACTAGCGCGGTCAACAAATGTAAAATAAATAAATAATTCTAATCAAAAATGTTTGTAAATGATGTAAGTGATATCAAGGATGTCTGAATAATGGAACTGTAGCCCATGAGTGAAACTGACTGTAAATGATGAAACAATGCAAATGATGTCGGGGGGGTGGCGCAGTGGCACAGTGGTTAGTGTTGTCACATCACATCAAGAGGTTCTCTGGTTCAATTCTTGGCTGGGGTGCCTTTTGTGTAGGGTCTGCATGATCTTGTATTTGTGTGGGTTTCCTCCCACATGCCAAAGACAGTGTCTGAATCATTTCTCCCCAGGCCTCTGCTGAAAATGGGCATATGTTCCATTCAGACTTTCCCGGTATACAAATGTTAAATAAATAAATATGTCCATGATGTCTTTATAACGGTACCTAGAAAAGGGCACTTCTCAGTCAGAATTTCCTAGTAAACAATTGCCAACAAATACATAAGTAATTTATGGGCTAATGTGTTAAATATATGAAGGACTTTTTTGGGGTTGTCCTGTTGGAGGAAGGAACATTCATCAGACTGAAGTTCAGGTGGGTATTGGTCCTGTTTAGCTTCAGAGATAGTTCTGGTAGTTACTAGTATGGGTAAAATCCTCTTTGGCTTGATGGAAACAATATAGAGTATAGAACTGTTGTCTTGAAGTGAATCAGTAACTAACTTGATCCTCTGAGGGGTAGTTGTAATCATTATAACCCACAGTATGGCTCTAATAAGCTTCACTTATGGTTTATTAAAATATGCCAGAATCATCTGTGCTATGCCATATGATGTATCTGTAGTCTGTCCCTCTGTGACACAACTGTACAACATAGAGGAAATCAAGCTGTACTTAATACCAAACCATGTTCTATTCCTCCAACTCTCGTTAGTTTACAGCTATTCATCTACCTGTATGCAGAAGTATTGCACAGTATCCCCTTGCCCGCATGGGTGTTGCATGGTTATCCCCCTGCCCACATGGCTTTAGATATGTAGAGGTATGGATTCCATACACTTGGTCGAATTTCATTTGGTTGAAAATGATTCCAGGCATTGCACTTCACTGAAAGCTCATCTGACTGAAATCTCACTTGGTCGAATTTCATTTGGTCGAAAATGGAATATAGCCCTTGCCCCACTGCAGTGCAACCCTGGAGTGAGAATATTAAATAAGGGGGTTGTGGGGGCGTAGCCCCCCACATTATGCTAATAGTTTTTACTAAATATATATATATATCAATGTATTTGTAATGGATATACCTTCTTATAACAGTGAATACATAATTTTAATGGGCCCCCTCGCATACATTTTTAGGACCACACATAAATGCATGTGTTCTTTAATTCACCTTCCAGATCATTTTAAATTGGTATCTTGTTTAACACAGCAACATTTGTTGTTTAAAACAACATTTGTTAGACAGCATTTTAAATTTGTAGTTTCTTTTTTCAATAAGCAATGAAACAAAAAGTATGAACCGATAATGACCCAATAATGACAAAAGTACCCATTTCAGAACATTTGATCCAGCTCTTATGATTGATACAAATTCTCAGTGATTTGTCAAAAGGGTATGGCAGTTGCTGTAGAGGATTAAGGCATTTGCCTCTTGTAGCTAAGGTACAGTGTTTGAACTTGAGAAAGTCACTTCATATTTTTTTGCTCATTTTTTTTCTCCCACCTCCACCTTCCATCACTTTAATGGCCCAGCTCCCAAGTACCCCTCCATGTTTGATCTACCAGCTGCTAACCCCTGCCCCAGACTTAATCCAATGTTGTTGGGGCAGGTCGTCGATCAAGGAACCTGGGGCTCAGCACTTCTGTGCTTTCATCTACAGGGTGGACATTTTTACTTTAGACCTACCCTTATTTCAATGGCCCCTCCTCTTATGTGACTCCAAGATGAAGCCTGGAATGTGGGTGTGCAATGGAGATGTGTGGCATTTTGCCCTGCCTCTCAGCAGCTCAGTCATATCTCCACCATTAAACCCTCCCTTTAGGCACTCCCACCTTGTGATTTCCCCAACCTTTACTCAAGATCATCAATGTGAGCACTCATGGACCTGCCCCCCCCCCCCACAGCTGTCGCACCCATCCCTGCCTGCCTCTCCATCAGCTGCCACAGCCACTAATCGAACCCAGATTGCCTGGGCAATAGTCAGGGCTTTATCCCTATATGCTCCCGGAGTGGCCCTGAGTAAGTCACTTAATTATCTAACAGGGGCATTTCATTTGTAGTATCTAGGTGTATGGCTTGTGCTAGCATTTAGACTTTCAGTGTCATTTAATGGAAGAGCCAAAATTAATAGACTACTTTTCTGATTAACAAATATTTCTCACTTTGTCTCATCAGAAAGCAGATATGCAAGTGGTAAAGGTATCCTCCAGTCACAGCTAGAACATGGCCTCCCTATTGTCACTGCAGCATCAGAAGGAACATTTTAAAGTAAAAATTAGCAACCAGATTTATTACTACCATTTATTGCAAAGGAAAACACCCCTGCCTTACTCTAGCCAAAGCAAAATGGCTACATGTAATGCAACAATCACATTTACTACTTGTCTTCCTTGTTTTCATACTGTTAAATCTGGAGTCCTTCCTCTCCTAACTGCTAGTTAAAACCCAGATCGTCCAGCGAGAAGCCAAGACCACAGTGCCCTCAGAACCCATCAGACAAAACTACATTTAACAGAAAACAGCATATGTCTCATTGCCCCAAGATGTGGGATATATTTTCCATCCACCGTAAAAAGTGGTCAGTTATAAAATGAATTCAAACAAGAATTAAAAAAAAAATCTTGTATAAGATGCAAACGTATAAGATACCAACTTCTAGACCCTACCTGTTATCTGACCACTACTTTCCCAAACTCTTACAATTTATTTATTAATACATTTGAGAATACTCTGTACCTGTTACCTGAAAGTTACATTCCCTAACTCTGTCACAATTTATTATTCATTAATACATCCAAGGGTATTCTATACCTATTACCTGACTGCCACATTCCCAAAGTTTGTTACAATTTATTTATTAATACATTATAGAATATTCTATACATATTACTTAACTTCTGCATTCCCAAGCTCTGTTACAATTTGTTATTTATTAATACATTAAATAATATTCTATACCTATTACCGGTCCGCTACATTCGCAGACTCTGTTACAATTTCTTTATTAAAATATTAGATAATATTCTGTACATAGTACCTGACCACTACTTTCTCAAACTCTGCTATAATTTATTTATTAATCCATTAGAGAATATTATATATATATATCACCTGAATGCTACTTTCCCAAACTGTTACAGTGTGTTATTTATTAGTGCATTACAGAATATTCTATACATATTACCTGACTGCTACATTCACAAACTCTGTTACAATTTTGTTATTTATTAATATATTCTAGAATATTCTATACCTATTACCTGACCACTACATTCCCAAACTGTGTTACAGTCTATTTATTAATACATTACAGACTATTCAATACATATTACCTGACTGCTACTTTCCTAAACTGTGCTACAGTTTGCTATTAATTAATGCATTTGAGAATATTCTATACTTATTACCTGATCACTACATTCCCAAACTCTGTTACAATTTATTTATTAATACATTACAGAATATTCTATACACATTACCTGGCCACTACTTTCCCAAACTCTGTTACAATTTGTTATGTATTAACACATTCGAAAATATTCTATGCAGCTAATGGCATCCCCCTTCAGTTTCACCCCTTCACCAGTCCCTGTCTTTTTTCTGTATTTTTGCTTTTGTAATTTAATATTCTCCATTGCCTTATTGTACTACCCTGTTCTTTTTATTTATTTATTTTGTTTACTGGGGTGTAGAACTCTGAGACCAAAATACCCATTTTTTCAGATCCAGCCTGGGTGATCACATAATACAAAAACAATGGTTTAGTATTATGCAGTAAATCATAAAATCAAAACACTGCCTTGAGTAAAGAAACAGCCGTGTTAACTAGCATGTTCTGATTATGCTTGGCATTACAGTGTTCTGTGAAACCTCTTAAAAATTTGTTTACCTTTTTCTGTGTAGCTTGTATTTAGTCTCTTGTCAGAAGTACAAATGATGAATATTTTTAATTCATTGTATGGACTGTACTGCCTCGGTGCTTGTATTGTATTCAAATGCACTACACTTCAAGCAACAAGTAGCCCTTCAAAGCCCACACCATCAACACCCACACATAGCAACACTAAACCCACATATGTGGAGGCCCTTAACATTAACCTGTCCAAGCAACAAGGACCTCCGAAGCTGAAGCACAAACACCAGTCACAACCAAAGTGGCACATAGCTCACAACACCAGTGTGCCACCCAACAACAGCCGCTAAGGCAAGACAATGTACCCAACACTTTAGTCATAGGTGACTTTATAGTCAGGCACACTGATGTCCCACTCACCAGGCTGAGCAAGGAGAAAATTACAGTCAGCTGCCTATCGGGTCCCAGGATCCACCACATAAGACATGCACTCAAGTCACTCCACAAGTACAGATATGACTCTGTCATTGTCCATGTTGGAGTGAATGACTTGAGACTTACCTCCCTGGACTACATGAAAAGAGACATGGAAGAGTTCTCAGATCATGTGACCCAGACAGGTATGACCCTAGCCCTGAGTAGCATCCTGCCTTCACCCAGAATGATACCACAGTATAAGGACAAAATGATTGACTTCAACAACTGGCTAAGCTTCTGGTGTCATTCAAAGGGGATCCAGTATCTGTCTGCCTGGGATGACATGATCGACAAACCACAAAGCTTTGCCAGAGATGGTCTGCACCTGTCATCCCTGGGATTCAGATTACTGGCTAAAGCTCTTGCTTATAGTGCCTTTTTTAGGCAAGGTTCAAAGGACAAAACCACCACCGTAACAGATACAAGCATGCAAAATCTGAAGGTAATGCTACTCGATACTAGAAGTCTAAACCTCAGAATGCACTCTCTCGAGGCACTCCTTAAAATGGAGAACATCGATATCTGAGCAGTAACTGAGACCTGGTTCAAGGCTCCAGAGAGCACCCCTGCAATACCAGGCTACAGCTCTTACCACACTTTTCGGCCACTAAACCAAGACTGAAACACTAAAGGTGGAGGAGTGCCCATATTCACCAAGGATATTCACACCTCCAGGCTAGTTGCCCAACACAATGTGTCTGAAATTCTCCAGGTGCAGCTAACACTAGGTAAGACTGCAATTCAAATTGTAGCTTGCTACAGATCCCCCACCATGCCCCAAGATTTTCACTACACCTTTGTAAACATACTGGAAAATATTAAGATACAACCAAACACCCTAATACTGGGTGATTTCAACTACCCTGCCATTAACTGGGAAAACTACTCGAGTACCAATACCTTTTCCCAACAGTTCTTGGAATTCATAAATTCCAACACCCTGGATCAACTAATCCATTGTCCCACCAGGGACTGCAATATCCTAGACCTGGTCATTACCAATATGGGAAATAGATGCTCCACACCAGTGGTCACCCCCTCATTGGTCAGGTCTGACTATAAACAAATCACCCTTGACATCCACAACCCACCTCCACCCCCACCCCCACCCCCAGTAAGGAAACCTCCATAAAAAACTTCTCCAAAGCCAACTTCATGCTACTCAAGTCAAAAGTGACAAACTTCATGACTCCCATGCAGATGAGATCTGAAAGTTCGACTGCTGAATCCGACACTAAGGCACTGTACGAGCACATCCACTCGTGCATGAATCGTGCCATCCCAAATAGAAACAAGATGCTCTCCTCCAAAAAAAAGGAAGCCAATATGGTGGTCCCCTGCCATAAACAAACTATACAACAGAAGGAAGAAACTGTTGCAGAAAAGAGGAAAATCCCAGGATGCAAAAACTCCCTTACCAGCCTCAGGTTGGGTGGGTGGCCTAATGGTTAAGGTATTTGCCTTGCAAACACAAGGTGCAGGGTTTGAGTAGCACAAGGGATAATTGGCTAGGCTTAAAATGGCTTGCAAGAGCAGTCAGCCTAGTACTAACCTATGAACCTATGAACCTCAGTAAGAAGCTGAGATCACTCATAAAATCTTCCAAAGCTAGTTACGAAAATAAATTTGCCTAAGATACCAAAGACAACCACAAGGCATTCTATAGTTATGTCAAGAATCTAAATGGCAATGCTTAGATCTGCTCTGAGCTACAACAGAATGGCATTAAATATACTGATCCCAAGGATAGTGCCAATATCCTGGCAGATCAATTTAGTGCCAACTTCACCCCCCTCTCACCCCCTTAAGGGCCCATCTCAATACCAAAAGATTGCCAAATTCCGGTAATCATGGCCACACAGCTAGAAACCGCACTCTCCAAAGCTAAGAATACAGCATCCATGGGACCAGATGACATCTCGGGCTGTCTAATACATGAACTACAAAATGAATTGGCACCTCACCTAAGTGTCATGTTTAATCATAGCCTCACCTCAGGCTTTGTGCCCTCTGAGTGGTGCACAGCTACAGTTATCCCACTCCACAAGGGGGGATCCACTTTGGATCCCGGGAACTACTGTCCCATTAGTCTGATGAGCCTGATCTGCTAAGGCATGGAACGCATTATCATGGAACTTATAAACAAAGACATTGGCAACCTTCAAACACTGGACCCCACCCAGTTTGGATTCATAAAGGGCCGATCTTGTCTCCTGAACCTGATTGATGTCTTCAAATCAGTCTCCAGAGCTGTAGAAGAGGGTAAGGTGGCCCACACAGCCTATCTGGACCTCTCCAAGGCCTTCAACACTATCCCCCACTCTGGAATCATAGATAAACTTACTAAGCTGGGCATAAATCCCTACGCCACTCGATGGGTTGCCAACTGGCTTACTGACAGAACCCAGACTGTAAAAGTAGCAGACTCCAAATCCATCTCCAGACAAGTGACAAGTGGAGTACCTCAGGGTTCAGTCCTGGGACTGCTTTTGTGTGGCATCTACTTCTCTGAAGTACAGGCCAGCACTAAGGGACTCTGGCTAACAAAGTTTGTAGATGACTGCAAACTGGGAGCCATTATTGAATCCCCAAATGATGTAGATATTCTACAAAAGGGCCTTACAGAAACAGATGCTTGGTGCCACAGCCATGGGCTCAAGCTTAATGCCAAAAATGTATAGTTATCCCCTTTGGAAAAAAACATGTACCCATGAATTACCACATAGGTGGCAGTACACTAAACACTCTCACTAATGAGAGACTTAGGGACACAGGTGGACAGTGGTCTCACCTTCGATAACCACATCACCACAACAGTCAGGACATCCTTCTATGTGACACACCTCATCACTAAGGGCTTCTCATCCAGAAAAAAGGAGGTCATTGTCCCACTGTACTCATCCCTCATTAGATCCATTATAGAGTACAACACCCCATTTGGTATGTACCTCACAAGACATCTGCAACAGCTGGAAAGGCCGCAGAAATACCTCACTAAAAGAATCACAGGCCTAAAACCAATGCCCTATGCTGACTGTCTAAAAATCTCCAGCTATACTCTGTGGCATATCATCTACTCAGAGGCAATCTCTGCTTGACATACAAGGCCATGTCAAACCCTGAGCTGTTAGACATGCTCCACTTAAAGAAATCCCAATCCCTCAGAGCCACACGCTCCAGGGATCTAAACCTTGTCATCAAAATGAACAAAACATGCTGAAGGGATAGGTTCCTGACCCAGAGACTCCCCATACTCTGGAATAGACTGCCCATACATGTCAAGCAGAGCGCCTCCTTGGCCCTCTTCAAAAGGAACCTTGGAAATTGGATGGGAGATAGGAAAATCACCCCGGGGATCATGTCAGTCGCCCTGGTAGACAGGAGTCCATGGAAGTAAATATTGTGGGAAGAAATATTCAGGGAATTGTTATGGCTAGGCTTGTATAGGCCCTAGGGCCGATAGCCTAGTACCAACCTATGAACCAAGCTGGCCAGAAAAAGGTCTGTGTGAAGCTTGTTTTTTCCATGGAAAACACTTTTAAGTAAATAAGCACACATTACCTGCTTTTGATGCTCTCTGTTCTCTACCACCTTTGCAGCTCTTTTGAAGTATATCTACTTTAAGTTGGTATAACTTGTTTTTTTTTCCCCGTTTTTGTCTCCAGTGCCTGGCGGCCATCAAACATCCTCTCTCTCCCTCACACTCCCTTAGTTTAAAAGCTCATTTGTTCTCTTCACCAAGCAAGAGCTAACTGAGAGGGGTCATCACTGAGGCAGGCATTGGGGTGGTGTGAAGCTTTTTCTGATTCTCCACAGTCCTAACCATGCCAGGCACCAAGGAGGTGTGCAGTGGGCAGACTGCAGAGGGTGTGTCCTCACTTCTGCAACAATTGTTCCTTCCATGCGGCTCTGCCACTCCCCCTTGCAGCACGAACTGTGGTTTTCCTCAGTCTCTAAGAGGAAATCGTACTGCCCTGTGCATATTCATTCATATTCATAAGTTAGTACTAGGCGAACTGCCCTTTTAGGCCATTTTAAGCCTAGCCAATTACCCCATATGAGAATCAAACCATGCACTTTGTGTCTATAAGGTAAACACCTTAACCATTATGCCAACCTCCCTCCAAGAGCATGCAATCCCCTCCCTGTAAGACAGTTGAGAAGGACAGGCCCCTTCATTCTTTCCCTTCCTTGCGCAGCTCCTTTAGTGCCAGGGCCAAAAATGTACCTCGGTTACTTGGGTGTCATTCAGGGCTCAACCCCTCTGTGACATACAGCAAAGCATTTGGTATAAATTCTGTCAGTTTGTCACATGTCCATGAACCTCATTCAGGGTGTATGATTTAAACACAAGGAAAGGTTGTTGAAAGTACTCTTAAGACATGTCTGTAAAGGTCTCAGTTTTGTCCTACCACACCGATTTATGAATTTACTTTAGTCTGTGATAGTAAGGCTTTTTACAGGAAAGTTAAAATATTTTTTTTTTTTCAGAAGTAAAAGCACTGATAGTATATTGGGCCATAAAGAATTTAACTTTCTACATTTACACCACCGACACAAAAATCAGTTGTCGTTTTGAACAAACCATCCTGTACAAACTACACTTTAATTGTGATATAACATGTCACCGTCATAATCTTTCTACGGGTGAAAAATTTGCTTTAGCCCATACCTCTCAAGCTCTTATAGCAAGAAATCTAGACAAAGCCACAAATAATAGTGGGACAAAGGCCCAAAGATAGGGACACTTTTTAAATATCACTTTTGCAAACTTAGCATGAATTTTCTGAAGGATATGAAGTCAGAAAATCAAATGTCAGACATTATTTTCTGACTTCAGTCCTCAGTGATTTGCCAGAAAACTACAATTTTATGAAAAATGGACTAAAAATATGAGTAAAAAATCTGGACATTTTGCGAAAATCAGAACAGTTGAGAGGTATGCTTTAGGCAGATTATATAAGTTCAGCTGATAGAGGAGTCGGGCCATTGTTGTTTGGGACCACTCTCACCTGATAGCAGTGGGGCCATTGTTGTTTGGGAACACACACCTGATTGGAGTGGGGCCTTTGTTGTTTAGGACCACACACATAGTATAACACAAAGGCATAGAAACAGTTGCAGGAATGGGTACTACTACCAAAAAAAGTATTAGACCTAACCTTGTAATTTATTACTAAAATTGATGTTTTTTGCCCATTGCTGTAGAAGAGGGAATCATTCTTCAAACACAAAATGTGGACTACAGGTGTCATATCTATCACAGAAAGTTTTCTGTTTACCACTGAAAATTCACAACCCCCCCCAACCCCCCCCCCCCCCAACCCCCGGCAGACCTGTTGTTTCAGGTGCTGTTTGTTTAAATAAACCACTGTCAGAATATCTTACCATTCATCTAAACCCTTATTAATCTCTGGTAGATCATGTATTAAAGACACAACGTAATTTCTACAATCTTTGAGTGACACTGACGTAGAGAATGATTGGTTTCTTTGCACTTTGGATGTCTCTATCCTGTATATACCCCATTGGGAAGGACTACAAGCTTTAGACTTCTGGCTTTCTAAGACAGAACTATATTCAGCAGGTTTAACAAAATGTGTATTGGGCAAAAATGTCTTCTTCTTCCATGAAGAATGCTACTGGCAGGTAAAGGGAACTGATATGGGTACATCCTTTGAATCCATATATGCCGATCTTTTTATGGGGTTCATCGAGGTTATGCTTGCTTATTTATTTATAAACAAATAAAATCAAACATTCTGCTTCATTTCTGACATGGTGTGATAGTTGATATTTGAAATATGGAAATAATGATCCATCGCAAGATGATATCCTGCCAGCTTCCTTAGCTTTACTTTCTGACTGCATGACAATGTATAGGAAACCAGACCATATGATTAACACACTGACTAGAAGGAGTGCCAGTTTCTTAAATGTACATACTCATGTGTTACATGGAGGAGGGAGCACAGGTAGCAGATTTTAGGGACCAACTACTTACAAGATTTGTGAAAGTCAGATCTTCACAAAAAAGGTTGCAGATGATGGAATTTATGGATGGATTCAATAGGACTTGAAAAGAAGGAGAAAAGGGCAGGTAGAATGTTAAATGCATTTAAATGCACACTAGGTAGGCTTACTGTCGCCTGTTGACATTAAACAAAATAATGCCATATTCTTCAGAATACTAAGCTGTGACATCTTATTGGTTATATTTGTGATCATCAACAAGCTGTTTACCGTCATGTTATGTGTTAACAGGTTACTTGCTAGCATTCAGCATCCATTGTAAGACAAACTAGGAATATTTTCACACTAACTTAAAAAAGATGTCTGCTGAGGCCCCAGCCGCCCCACCATGACTGTAGTTATGGGCCAGCTCAGCTCATAAAAGAGCTTAACTAGAGATAGTAGCACAATATTTCCACAGCCAATCATGAATATTCTCCCAATGCACATGACCCTCAGAAACAGTACCTGATCCACTCAACCCACACACAAAATGCCAGTTGAGTTGTGGACTGGTACAGTTCTCCTCTCCCCTCTACACATAGAGGCTGACATTTATATAAGATATGTAAGTGTTTCTCAGTGTCAGAGGAGGTGGGAATCTTGTGTAAATGGCCTACCCCAAATCCCCTTCGCTTCCCAATACACTTGGTACATTCCTACTGAAAAGTAGTGGAATAGGTCAGTCACTTATGTATCAGCCAGCTAAGTATCACTTTATCTGCTCTCAGTGTTGTCAGGTCATCCATAATATTGGCGTACTGTATCTACATTAAAGGGATGACAATATAAACAGTGCATGGCCTTTGAAATGGATATATCTGAAAGGGTGATTTAGTCTGGGAAGTACAGACTAAAATCAGAAACATAAATTAGCTACAGTAGGGAACATGGGTATATTAAGACATCACTGTACACCGCAATAGCCTGTCTACCATTAAGAAAATAAAAACCCTACAAGAGGGAGAGCAAGTTCTGCATGGGTGCATAGTAAGGGAAAGTGGAGTTACATATGGTGCTTGTTCACCATGAAGCTCAGCATGGCATAGACAATCTCTGTCAAGCAGCCATGGAACTTAAAAGGAGCTTCTAGTGGGGAGCTATATGAATGAGTGGCATTATTACCACCCCCTTATGTCTCTCAGTAGGAATAGAAGGCAGTAACATTAGGTGAGTCACTGATTGTTTGTATTTATTACTGTTGTCTGGAACTCTAGGGCTGAACAGAGACGTGGGGATACAACATCCTTTACCCCTCTCTTGCTGGAGCAGCCAGCATCACACTGGCTTCTGGGTAAAGGCTGAAAGAGTATAGTAAACTTGAGGGCGTGTGAGACACGTAAGTATGTCATTACACATTCATTGAATTATTCACAGGCGGTTTCTTGTCTATGATGCTCAGGGAAAGGGGTTTGTCATCACGTTTTATACTGATATTTTCCAGCACCACTGCCTCCTTTAATTCAAACTATTTAAAATTAAAAAAAAAAAAAAACTGTAGCTGTTATTCATCAAATGTAACATAAATTTGTTTGTCAGTAGTTGTGACCATATGTTTGTAACCATAATTAAGCTCTTCTGAGGCACTGGGATAGTAGCTGGGGCATATCTGCCAGTCCATTTACTTAACGGTTCAAGTCCTAATTCAAGCAAAAAGGACAGGAAATGTACATATGCAAAATGTGCGTATAATTCTTGAGTTTGCAGCAGGAATTTGTACTGAATGCACACTGCTTAATATAAAATGTGTAGTTTGTCATCTGTCTACACTAGTAAAATAAACTGAAGGATGAAGAAAACGGGTGCAAGCTGCAAGCAAAACTATTGCATTCCAATGCCCTACATAACAATGAAGTTGTGTCTGTTATATCTGTTATATACTGTTTCTTCACACTCATACACACGTGTGTGTGTGTGTGTGTGTGTGTGTGTGTGTGTGTGAAATGTACATATATATATATGTATATATATATATATATATATATATAGGGTCTATATTAGAACATCGAAGTTTCAAAACTTCGAATGTTCTAATATCGACCCCTATTCAGCAAAAGCTGTAAATAGCGACGCAACAGAAAACCAAACTTTTTCCTAGGGAAAGAATTTGGTTGTCCATTTCTGTTGCTTCGATATTTTCAGCACTGTGTTGGAAAGTTATGGGTCAGGTTCAGGTAAGTGTGAGATTGAGTGCGGGTTAGGTTAGTTAGGGTTAGAGTGCGGGTTAGGTATGTGTGCGATTGTGTGGATGTGAGGGTTAGGGTGGGGTAGGTAAGTTAGGTTTAGGGCGCAGGTGAGTGTGTGATAGTGACGGATCTTAGGGTTAGGGTTTGGGTTAAGGTAAGCGGATAGTTAGTGGTGTATGTATAGTTTAGTGTAGGGTTAGGTGTAAGATTTTAGGTGTATGTGTGTGGATTGCTGTTTGTTTGGTATGCTTGTGTTTTGTGTATGTGTTTTGGAACAGCAAATTTTTTCCCCTAGGAAAAAATTCTCTGTTCTGTATGTTCGATGTTTTCAGCTTTCGCTGAATAGGGGTCGATATTAGAACATTCAAAGTTTTGAAATGTCGATGTTCTCATATAGATCCTATATATATATATATATATATATATATATATATAGATATATATATATATATATAAATATAGATACACACACACACACATATATATATATATATCTATATATATATATATATATATATATATATATATATATATATATATATATCTATATATTGGATAGATGGATAGATCAAGGTAAAATCCTATATAAGCTGTAATATAAACAACTCTACTTCTGCTCTTTGTTGTGAAATTGAGTGAAACCAGTACTAGACTGCAGGCCTGGGCTATATAATCTTATATAGTGAACTGACTGGAACAGACAGAAATGCACAACAGTAATGCCAGACTGGACGACATAATGTACACTCCATAAAGTTAGGGGGGACTGAAAATCTGAGCTAGTGCAAGGTCAATGATTAAAACTGGGGAGACCTGGCTTTCCAGTCAGACAGCATAAGTCACTGTCGAGCACTTCATTTGGTTGTAGAATAAACTGTACCACACTATAAAAGCTATTTTTGGTACAAGCTCTACTGTTTCAACTACAGTGTCTGCTGCAGATGACCTGTATCACAACTAACATCTGACTGGTGTGCCTCTTTGCATCTTATGACCATTGATAAAAGGGGCTCTGATGCATGACTGCTGGAACATGGCTTCCAGGCAAATGCTGTTTTTCTGCTCATTTTGAAGGCTTCTGTGTTAGCTTCTTTAGGGTATGTCTGAATGTGCACACAGCCTGCATTCCTCCTTTGAAAGGCCTGTGTTACTTGAACACTGAATAATATAAGAGCAGAGCGAGGCCAGAGCCAGACTTCAGAGAAAAGTCTGCAGTCTGCTCTACTAGCAGGCAGCCATTTCTTCACATGGAACTAGGTCACAGATGGAGCTTTCAGACATAGTGAAGCAGTGCGGGATACTTCCTTACCTCCCACAACTGTTAAATCACTAAAATAAAAGGTGTCAACCTTCCTCCTGCAGCAGCCTTAGCTAAACATTAAGTGTGGATTGCTCGGTGCAATAGACAAACACATCTGGAGTCTGTGATAACATTGCCAAGTTAGCAGTGCACTGAGAGTGTTTTGTTATTAACTACTTACTGATTGTCTGTATGAATGTGCTGTGCATTGCATCGGTGCTGTTCAGTAAATCTAATTTTAGAAAGGTTAAAGGCAGCTTCTGTAGCTCCTCTGGAAGAACGTTACTGCCAATGTCTTTTGGTCCTGAACTGTAGCCCTGCACTGGGAACTAATGATGTTATATAGTCAGGCATCTCTAAAGGCAGTGTCAGGGCTACACTGTGCTAATCAAGTAAACCACCCTTTGAAAGAGTAGTCAAATAAGCTTTCTTTTGCCTGTTCATCTTCTTCAGTTTGATTTTATATGAGTTTGGTGTTTTTATTAAAGAGGAATGAATAGCACCTTACAGAAACAAAAAAAAATGAACTACTATGTAGTATACACACACACACACACACACATTAAATAAAGAAAAAGTTTCCTTTATAAAATCTCTCCAGAACTGTGATTGGAAAAAATAAAATGAAAGCTAGTGATACATGCTCTTTTGGCTTTTCCTGTTTAGGGGTCACCACAGCTGAACTCCGGTCCGTTAATAATTGGCAGTGAATTTTTGCGGTGTTGAGTTGCCAGCCCAGCGCCCAACCTTCAAGGAAGGCACACACATGCACGCACCTACCTGCTTGTCTTTAAATTCATTCGACCGCAGGGAGGACATGCAGACTCCGCACAGAAGGCGCTCCAGCCAAGAATCAAACCGGAGAACCTCTTGCTGTGAGGAGACAATGCTAATAAAGACAAAAAAGCATAAAAAGAAAATATAACATTTTACAGAGGGACCTGCAGGGGTGAACCAAGTGTAGATCATCAATTTCAAATTGTGAGATAATACCAACAGTGTGAATACAAAGCTTCTTTGCAAGAAATTCACTAAGTGCCTGATACATCAAATGTCCCACTGCCATTGTCTCACTCAGTGGCAACTTTGAAATTAAAATAATTACACAGTAGGATAGCAGTAGAAGAGTAGCAAAAGAAAATCTGTCCACACAACAGGGCATATGTGTGTGTGTTTGTGTGTGTTTCGTTAATGCTGTTGTACACAGTCATCAGTGATTATGCCTTCGGCATTCTCATTTTCACTTTGTTTCACTGCAATGTGGTCTGATTACTTTATTTTAACAAACAGTGTTATAGTTGCTTACAGCATGAAGGGAAGTTGTGGAAAGTGAAATAAATCTGCATCACACTTTAGCACCTGCCTGGGAATCATTCACTTTCCTACTGTAAAAACAGAGTAGAGTCTAAATTCTTTTTATGGAACTGTAAGTGCTATGCTATTTCGGTGTTGTAAAGCAACAGTAAGAACCATCATCTTATTGATTATATATATATATATATATATAAAAACACACACACACACACACACACACACACACACACACACACACACACACACACACACACACAACAATAGACCAGTAAGTGTAAGCTAACAGCCATATAAAAAAATGCATCAGAACTGATCAAGAACAGGAACTGGCTGAAAAGCAGCTCATTGCAGCACAGGTAAGCACTTTCCTTCGTTAAATTAGTATGGACTTTATCAGAACCAAATAACAAAGAATCACTTCCTTTTTAATAAGTAAAATAAGAACCAGTCAAATGCTGTAAACAACCCAATCATAAAAGCAGAATGAAATATACTTATTTTGAAAAACTAATCACATACAAATACTGTGTGTGTGTTGGGGGGTGCCGGGTGTCTGTGTGCACCTGTGTTGTTATAGGTGGTTGTGTGTGTCTGTGTCTAACTATATTTAAAATATATTGAATGATTTTTTGAAGAAAGTGGCTAAATACAAAGGGAAGAGTTAATAAGCAGCCCTCAGCAAGATGGTTATTTAAATAATGTAAAACAAGTTGTAAGCACTTGAATAGAAAAAGGCATTATTTGTAGTACTTTTCATTTAAGATGGATTGTTACAGTTTATGGGATTTTACTTGTGAAGGAAGATACTTTATTACTTCTTTTCAAAAGTCTGAACATTGAATAATTGAGCACAAGATACTTTTTTCTTTCACAAGCCAAATAACTTGTCATATGTTGTTAAAATGTTCAGTGTACTTAGTACTAGTTCTTAAATTTGAAGCATACCTCTTAACTGTCTAGATTTTCGAAGAATATCCAGATTTATGCTTAATATATTTGGTCTGTTCCTCATAAAATTTTATTTTTCCGACAAATCATTTAAGATTGAAGTCACTGAATAATAACATACGTTTGAGTTTCAGAAATTACATCCATCAAAAAAAATGTATGCTAATGCAAAACCTGTTGTTCTAGCAACTGTCTAAGAGCAATATTTAAAATGTGTCCTTGATTTTGGCCTTTTGTCCCCCCCCCCCCCATTATTTTTTGCTTTGACACGATTTCTTGTGCTTACTGGTTGAGATATATGATTTGAAGTGTTGTACTATAATTTAGTGATTAGGGGAGAGGGCTAAGCTGGCAGATCTTGAAGGGGTTAATGTAACTCTGTTTTTTAGGTTCTTTACTAATGGGTTGTAGAATCATGTGTAACTCAGATAATCATCAGATAACACAACACAAAATCATGGAAGAAATGCAAGTTTAAGAAACGCTTAACTGGCATGGACATTATTTTTTACTACTGCTCGTTTTGTTTTGTCAGTAGCGTTTTTTGTCAACACAAAATATGTTGAAATGTGTCCTAGAAAATGCTGCATGATATTGAAATATCCTACTTTCAATTAATTTAGTAAACTGCGAGGAATGATTCAGCATAATTATGCTACGAGCACTGTTATAGGTGAATTAACTGAGAGCACTGAAGCCAGTAGTTGTTTTCAGACAGAATCGACTGCCTCGTGTCACTCAAAAAGAAATAACTGTACTATGCCGAGGCAGACCTGTGTTTCTGTATCAATCATAGGTTCGTTTTTGTGAACCCTTAATAGACAAAGTAATATTAACTGATGGAAGTTAAGCAGAAGTCACCAAACTGCTGCAGGGAATGGAAACCCGCAATATGAGTTGGTTCTTTGAATGTTCTGTGCATACTGTACACAAGAGAAGAGAAAGGGGCATGCATTTTGGACATTTAGCATTTAGTGGGGTTTGATGGACATGTGTAACTGAACATGGAGGACAGAGAAGGAAGAAGAGAACATGACTGACAGCTAGAAAGAGGCTGTTTCAAGAAAACATTGAAAAAGCACTGCTTCACAGAGAGGATGATAGGCCTTTGGAATGTATTGCCTGAGGCACTGATAATGTGTAAATAATCTTAGGAGTGAAAAGCTGTTTGGGGCAAAGCATGGAGTTTATGGGAGGGGGAGAGCTGCAGGGAGCTGGCTACTAGCCATCGGTCAACTTCTTGCATGGTCATCTTTGCATGTTCACATATTTCCACCACAAACATGTTTATAAGGATAGAAACAGCAAAAAGGTGGCAGGCAAACAGCATCCTGCAGACAAATGGAGGTGCAAACTGAATCGGCATAAAATACTTTACTGACACAAATAAAACATGTAGATTTAGCACTTTCTTTCCATTGTAATCAGGACAAAAGAGCTAAATATACATGTTTTGTGTCAGTAAAGTATTTTACGCAGTGATTCAGTTTGCACCTCCATTTGTGTGTAGCTCACTATTTGTCTGCCACCTTTTTAGTGCTTCTAAATTTTCATTCAGGAGGTTTTATCTGATCTTTGATTTATTGCTTATAAGGATACTCATCTAGTAATCAGGATGCAGGCTGTCTACAGTGGACTACATCACACAGTGCTGCATTGCAAACCTGTTTACGTAAGTCTTCTAGCTTTTGTTTTCAGATGGTGCAAATAAATAGCCTCCCTATATTTAGATCAAATTACAAAAACACACACACACACACATGCAGAGAACACTTTTTATTTAAGAACTGTTACAATCAGAAGTATGAAAAGAAAATATTAGCTCTTATTGCGATTTGAATCCAAGACATCCAGCATTCTGTACTGCCTGCACTGCACCAGCTATGGAATCTGGGAGCACAAACCAAGCAATGTCTTTTGCCAAAATCACTTTCAGGGAACCTCAGATCATTTTTTTCTTGCAGAGGGACACTGTCACCCCTCCATCTAGGAGATAGACCACACCCCCATGTTTAAATATACCTACTCTAAGGTCACATAACAGTGGAGAAAGGGAATACTCCACTCGGTCTTTGAAAGTGTTCGTGGCAAAATGTCTTCAAGAAAAACAACATTCAAATAATCTGGCACTGACTGAATATTTTGCTGCGTCAAGCATAAAAGAAATCTACCAACCTCCATTGGGTAACTGACTCAATTCCTTGGGTCCTACCTCCATCTCTCAATGTTCTAGGTATTTGAGTGTTAAAAGGAATGAATGGACCAATGGAATATAGGGGGTTAACAGGAAGGGGTAAGAGAGAAAGACAGAGGCAGGGACCAAAATACTTTTCCAGGATATGAACCTCTATTAACTAGTGAATTCACTGATACATAGTAGTATAACATCAGTGTACAGATAAATTCAAAAAAAAACTGTAGTATAATAATAAAAAAAAAAAAAATATATATATATATATATATATATATATATATATATATCAAGAGAGAGAGCTACCAATAAGCTTTTAAAAATGCATTAGAATTATGTGTTGATAAAATTAAATACAGTTGCTACTGGCAACACAGTAGTGCAGTTTGTAGTGTTGCTTCCCTTAAAATGCTTGGCTTTTCAGTTTGGTTGATGCTAGCTGGGGGTATTTTCAATGAAAAGTCTTCATGTTCTCCCGGCAGCTGCTTGGGCTTTTGCAGGGTACTTGAGTTTCCACACAGATGTTAAATACATGCTGGAGATGTGTGTATGCCATGTGACAGTGAAAATATGTACATCCTGTGATAGACTGGCCTCCTCTCCTGTATTAATTTCTTGCTTCTTTGCACCCATTGAGTGTTTGGTGGCTTCACTGCAACTTTCAAATAGGATTAAAAAATAATTAAAAAAGTTAGAAAACTTGAGTGTGTGCTTTCAAACATAAGTGATGTGTCAATAAGTACTCAACTTTAGTCACTGGATCTCCAGCAAAACACTACATGTGTGTATATAACCATAGTATGTACACTTATAATGAAATGTTCAACTTCTGCAAGATGGTCAATTTCTAAGAACAGATCTTCTCTCCAAAATAAATTTAATATCGGGAGATTTCTTATACATCAAGTTGGGCTTAGACCCTGTTATAGTGTAAATATCATCTCCAGTTAATGTTCACAAAATTGCCTTTAATAATCTGTTTTTTCTTTTTCATCCATATGACCACACCCATTGGGACACCACCCTTCTCACAGTCAATCCATTTATTCCTCTGTACAGGTCAAGAGCCACAAATGTTTGTTCCCTTGGCAGCTGAGAAAGTATCACTGGACAACCATCATAGAAGCTAATGCTGAATGCATATATAATATAATTAGTAACTCTCCAATGTTAAAGTACAGAAAATGAAGGCATTATCCTAGGTATTGTTTTAGTGCTATAGGTTCCTTTTGTTTATTTATTAATTTATTTACATGGTCGTTCATTGTTCCTGTTTCATGGATACATTATGCTAGTTGTATGTTATTTATGCTGGTTTCTTGAAGTGTAAGTAATGTTTCTTAAATGGAGGTTTCCTTCCTGGGTCTCCTTTATAAATTGGCCTTACCAAGATGAGCTGGACAAGTCATGTTAAAAATGCAAATTTCTGAGGGAATAAATGTACATATAGCTACCATGTAAACAGATGTTTTAACTTTTGGTGAAACTGCTTATTGTAGGATAGCTTATCTACAAACACAAATAAAACAGTGTAGATACAAGACAGTTAAATAAACAATTTAACAGCTTTGTCAGTTTTTATTTGAGTGTTAACTGGGTAAAGCCACTGGACAGATTGTCCCTTTTCATTGGTGACCTCGGAGTACTGTCTGGCTAAATGACTTGCTTAAACTCATACAACGGGTGAATGGAGGTGGAAGGAATCGAACCCTGTACCCTTGAGTACTGGAAACAGTTGATTGACAAGTGAGAGATTGAATCCTGTCTGCTAACTGCCAGACATATTGCAAGAATGTTACAACAGGAAATAGCATAAATACTTTCTTCTTACATGTATTTATAGATTCTGTTCATTACTTGTACTGCCTGCTGAGTAATATAATCAGCTCTGAGAGAAGTCCATTCTATAGTTACATCAATTTCAGATAGAAAGGGTTATGTTTGATAAAACATCAGAACTATTTGCACATTTTTATTTGGTAGATCATAGTTGAATGGAATAAGCACTAGCAGCTGCAAACCAAGACAAAAAATGGCTTACTGGAGCTGTACCATAAATGCAAGAACATTGAAAATAATACCTGAAGGAGTTCTCAGAAGTAATCAAAAGAGGAAAACGAACGTTGTTATTTTTTGCATTAATGCTGTGTCTACATCTTAGTTTTGTATATTGAATTTCTGTAACCTTGCCACTTACTCAGAAGTCCTTTTACAAGGGCAAATAATGAATCATTTCTATGGACATTTATTCTCCCATGTTTGCCTCTTTTCTGCCTAACAGCATGTGGCATGAAGCCTTGAACTGATCACTTAAATGTGGTTAGGTCACTTATAGCTTATGAATTAATTATGCAAAAGCTACTCCTCTCTTTAAAAAATGCTTCCTCCTTCACAGCACTGATGTGCCTTCCATGTAAGTAAACGTTAGAATGCTGTCTCCAGCAACCTACCAAAGCATCAGTCTATAGAAACCTTCCAACACTTTCTTATACAACAGTTATACTATACCCACATCTTTATCTTTGGTATCACATAGTACATGAGCGCTGAGTTTCAAGGTCCCTTTGACACATTTCTGTCACTTACATGCATACATTAAGTCATAGGTGGCCTAATGGTTAAGGTGTTTGCCTTACAAACACAAGGTGCAGGGTTTGAGTCTCACAAGGGATAATTGGCTAGGCTTAAAATGGCTTGCAAGGGCAGTTAGCTTAGTATGAATCTATGAACCTATGCCCCTCCATCATTCCTTACTTTTATCTTTCCTGACTACATCTGTTGTGCTTTTCCCCTCCATATTTCTGCACCTTCCCTTCCCTTAGTCTACATACTCCGGAACTTTAGTCCATTTTTATTGGTTCTGCTGCTACTAACTCAGAGTCACACTGCTGTCCCTCATAGAATATATTTATCTGTTGACATACCGCTTTCATTGTTACACCTTCACATTGCACTACTATTACACATTGTCTTCTTTTTTCTTCTAGCTCCACTTTCTTCCTAAAGATTTCATGCCTGGCCTTGTGGTACTTAATACAGTCTTCCACCCTTTCCGATACACTCCTGCTGCTCCAAAGTCTTATGTTCCATTCCTCATTTTCATGGCATACTGCCCTCTAGTAATCTGTCCTGCATTTTACTTGGAATCATGTCAGCTCACTGAAGGCTAGGACATTAAGCCCGGAAACAGACAAAAAAGTGAGTGTTACAAATAATTTGTTTTCATCCTGAAAACAGAATTAGTACTTTAAAGAATATGCTGTATGTAAAACAAAGGGTATTTATATATATTTTTGGGTTTAGTTGAGAGGATATGTGTGTGTGTGTGTGTGTGTGTGTGTGTGTGTGTGTGTGTGTGTGTGTGTGTGTGTGTGTGTGTGTGTGTGTAAATCTTCTGGAAGTCCTCCCCACCCCCACAGGCATTATACTCGCTTAGCTGAAGCTAAGTTAACACTTTGGCATATTTTACTTTAGCACTGCAAAAGTTTTCCTGGAGAAAACAAATAAAACCCATAAAAATAAAATGAAGGGATGTGACTCATTTCAAGTAGTTATAGTTCAAAGACCTTATCTTTGTATCCCTAAACATTCTACCCAATTGATTGTTTTTAAAGGAAAACCATCTGTGGAAGGAGTAACTGCATTCCATTGAAGTTCCTGATTGGTTGAGTCTGCTCCATTTGCCTTCACTATGCTCAAGCTCACTTCACTCCCCTACTCTACCCCCAATTTCCACCCACACACACATCATCTACATTTATCCTAGGCTAATATTCACCTACCGCATTACAAACAATATGAAAAGTTTACAATCTATACTTTTGGCCCTCCTTTACTCATCTACTAACCACTTCCTACCTTACTTCTTTCTTTCAGCTGGATTTCCTCTACATTGTAACTCAACAACTCCTCCAACTTCCCCAACCCACAACCAGTCAAATTGTATCCAGCCCTCTATTACTATCCTGTTTACATTTTCACTAACTGAACACTTGCATAATAATTATCATGCTATTCAAAGTACTTCCCTCCTCTTTCTTGCACACATAAGCAGCTAGGATACACCTCTCAACACCGGTCTTATGCCCAATGCTTAGTTCATTGCTGTCAATGGCAATTACTCCCATATTTCATTCTGTAGAGCCTTCAACCTTTACAACGTATCTCACATCCATCTTTTCAAACAAACATTTATAAAAGTAACTAACCCAACCCACAAACTGGTCACAAAGAACAAATGAAAAACCAAGTGGCATTGTATAAGCCAGCTATCCCTACCCACTCTGCAGCTATGCAGTAACATTTACCCCAACTCAGGCCAACCACAACAGCCTCCCCCATAATGGCCCATGCAACCATTAATAATGTAACACCTCACTCCTGCATTGCTGATAAAACAAGTCTAAAATTTATAAACATTAACCTTAGGAGCAATTATAACAAAGTAACTGAACTGCATGCTTTCGTATCTCATTACTACCCTGACATCCTCGCTAACAAAGAAACATGGCTAAAAGGCAACATCAGACACAATAAAATCTGCCCACCAGGATATGGTACCCTTTTGTATAGACCATATATCCATAAAAGCAGGCATGGTAACTATTATATCCCCAAAAGACCTGAACATATCCCTTTATCAGAAAAAAGCACCCCTCATTCAATAATGCAGAGATTCTTACTGCCTTACTCAAGGTAAACTCTTATAAGAACATATGTATCATAGCCTTATATATTCCACTTGGCAGTAACATTAGCACAGCAGAGAACGTAGTATCCCGGACATCTTCCAAAATGCCCCAAGAAACCATCATCCTTGGGGGCCTTAAGATAGAGTGGGCCCAAACTTATATGATACTCCCACTACCAGTATTAACCTGTATGACTTCTCTCAGCTCATCAGTACACCAGCAAAGTATAACAAGCCCTCGTCTAAGGCCTGTACTCTAGACTGGATCCTCTCAACTAAACCCAATAATATCTATAACTATGGCACATTATCTGACCACCCATGCTGCAGGCTTGTATGCAATGCAGTAAAACATTGCACATACAAGAATATGCATAGCCTATCCAATTTAATGTAGGCCACTTCATCTCCACTCTCAAGCAATACAATTGCAATTTGTTAAAAAATCTTCCTTTAGGTGAAACCACCCTCTAACAAAACATTTACCAATATACTGAATGAACATGCTCCATCAGGAGAAAAAGTGTTAAACTTAGTCCAGCAACATGGTTATCTAAAAACAGAAGATAACTAATGGTGCTTAGAGACAAGGTCTGGAAAGCATGGCACATCAAAATTTCCCAGGAAAAACATCTACACTACAGACAGATAAGATATAAAACCAAACACAGTATAAGGCATGATAAAAATCTCCACTATTTTAGCTTACAGCAAGCACACCAAAATAATCCTAAAACATTCTGGTCATCAGTCCAAAATCTACTAAATCCAGGCCAGAGTTAACAACCCACTCCATCCCCAGAAGACACTTTATTGACAGTTGCAAGTAACTTTAATAAATACTTCCTTCAAGCTGTAGCCTCATTTATCAAAGACAACCCCATCATCAAACCACCCCCACCAACAAAACCCCATGAAAGCTCATTTCTCACTCACATCCGTCTATACCTCCACCATCAGAAAATATGTCCTAAAACTAAAAACAAGCTCTGCTGCAGGCAGTCTTCCTCCTGAATTCCTAAACATTGGAGCTGAACCTCTGAAATACTCAGTATCTATACTAATAACAAGATCCATTCTAGAATCTCATGTCCCAGTCATTTGGAAGAAGGCATACATACTTACTCTTCATAAAGGAGGACCATCTGCGGACTATTCCAACTTCAGACCAATTGCCATCCTGTCAGCATTGTCTAAAATATTAGAAAAGTGTATTAATTTCATCACATGGACAGCACAGTGGTGCAGTGGTTGCCTCACAGCAAGAGGTTTTCCGGTTAGATTTTCAGGTGGGTTGCCTTTTGTGTGGAGTCTGCATGTCCTCCCTGCATTTGTGTAGATTTCCTCCAAGTGCTCCTGTTTCCTCCCACATTACAAAGACATGCGTCTGGAATGTTTCTCACCAGGCATCTGCTCAAAATTGGCTTTGTTCTAAGTCGGACATTCCCAGTATACAAATGTTAAATAAATAAATACATTTCCAATGAATTCAATATCTTACCATAAACAATCTTCTCTCCACCACACAACATGGTTTTCATCCCAACCGTAGCACTACTGCTGCCCTACTTTACTTTGTTGATACCATTAATAAAAACAGAAATACTGGAAACCTAGTGTTGTCGTTATTCCTAAGTCTGTCCAAAGCATTCAACACCGTCTCTCACTATATACTATTACCAAAACTCTCATCTTTGGGTCTCTCCCCTTTCTCCCTCTCCTAGTTTAACAGCTACCTAACAGATAGATTCCAAGCAGTCAAACAGCAGCAAGAATTCTTATCATTTCTACCCATTACTGTAGGGGTACTACAAGGTTCCATACTTGGATCCCACTAATTCCAAATATGCCACTTTTCTACGATATGCAGATGACTCTACACACATCTGGACATCACCTAACCTACAAATAACTCAAGAATCTTTTACATCCATAGAATCCTGGCTAGTCAACTCACAACAACTACTTAACCCTCCCCAGTAAACTACTACTTTTCACCAGTAAAACATTCGCCCAAAACAAAACTTTTGTCAAAATCACTTCATTAAAAAAAACCCTAATACCAAATTTTTAGGAGTTACAACTGATGATAACTTAGAATTTGACCTACACTTCCAAACTGTTATTAAAGAAAAGCTTGATGTCTTGTATAGAACACACCACTACTTAACAGACAGTACTACGGAAACCATAGCTAAAGACAACCTCCTACCTACCCTATTGTATGCCTCCCCACACTTTATTAACTTACAAGTGTCCACACAAACAAAGCTGGAACAATGCTACAATAAAATATCTCACTCTGCTGCAAACCTTCCCTTTAGAACTCATCACTGGTCTGCCTTAAACAATTACATTGGACTGAATTCCCACATCACTTCCACTGTAGTCAGTGCTAACTCATACGGTAATATACTACCCTAATAAGTATTCAGTACTAACAGGCGTGATTCAACACTACCACCTTACTAATGGTTTTTGCTCCAAAGACAGACTCCTCTGTGTCAATAAACCCCAAAATGCATTGAGAGCCTCCTTATTCTCAAACGCTATAGTAGCTACCCTCTGGAATGCCCTCCAATATGCTCTCTGGCTGCTGAAAACCAACAGGTGTTGAAAACACATCTAGGAAAACACCTCTCAGCATCATGGCTCTGTAGTTGTACGTCCCCAGGATAAGTGTAACATCTCTGCTTTCTTCTTCCTCTTCTACGATACCTCTGTTCTCTAGCCTATTCCAACTATCACTCCGTCTTCACCTACCCCACCTTCTGCCTATGCCTCTCTTAACTCCTTTTCTACTCATTTTATTTGTATCTCATAATTAAATCTACCTTTTGATATCTACCCTTTGTAAATAACTCAGTACTCTGTACTGTGACATCTATCCTACTACATAGTATATTTTTAACTGTATTTGTATAGAGTATAATTAGTACAAGAAGCCTTATTAATATATGTGTAGTTACTATCGTACCTATTTTGGCACTGTAAAATGTATTTTTTATTTTTAACATACTGCTACTGTAGAAAGGGTTGAGTATACTAACATACTGCTACTGTAGGAAGGGTTGAGTGTACTAACATACTGCTACTGTAGAAAGAGTTGAGTATGCTAACATACTGCTACTGTAGGAAGGGTTGAGTGTACTAACATACTGCTACTGTAGGAAGGGTTGAGTGTACTAACATCCTGCTACTGTAGGAAGGGTTGAGTATACTAACATACTGCTACTGTAGGAAGGGGTGAGTATACTAACATACTGCTACTGTAGGAGAGGGTGATTATACTAACATATTGCTACTGTAGGAAGGGTTGAGTATACTACCATACTGCTACTGTAGGAAGGGTTGAGTGTACTAACATACTGCTACTGTAGGAAGGGTTGAGTGTACTAACATACTGCTACTGTAGGAAGGGTTGAGTATACTAACATACTGCTACTGTAGGAAGGGGTGAGTATACGAACATACTGCTACTGTAGGAGAGGGTGATTATACTAACATATTGCTACTGTAGGAAGGGTTGAGTATACTAACATACTGCTACTGTAGGAGAGGGTGATTATACTAACATACTGCTACTGTAGGAGAGGGTGATTATGCTAACATACTGCTGCTGTAGGAAGGGGTGAGTATTCTAACATACTGCTGCTGTACAAAGGGTTGAGTATACCAACATACTGCTACTGTAGGAAGGGTTGAGTATACTAACATACTGCTACTGTAGGAAGGGGTGAGTATACGAACATACTGCTACTGTAGGAGAGGGTGATTATACTAACATATTGCTACTGTAGGAAGGGTTGAGTATACTAACATACATCTACTGTAGGAGAGGGTGATTTTACTAACATACTGCTACTGTAGGAAGGGGTGAGTATACTAACATACTGCTACTGTAGGAAGGGGTGAGTATACTAACATACTGCTGCTGTACAAAGGGTTGAGTATACCAACATACTGCTACTGTAGGAAGGGTTGAGTATACTAACATACTGCTACTGTAGGAAGGGTTGAATATACTAACATACTGCTACTGTTGGAAGGGGTGAGTATACTAACATACTGCTACTGTAGGAGAGGGTGATTATACTAAAATATTGCTACTGTAGGAAGGGGTGAGTATACTAATGTACTGCTACTGTAGGAAGGGGTGACTATGCTAACATACTGCTACTGTAGGAGAGTGTGATTATACTAAAATACTACTATTGTAGAAAGGGTTGAGTATACTAACATACTGCTACTGTAGGAGAGGGTGATTATACTAAAATACTGCTGCTGTAGGAAGGGTTGAGTTTACTAACATACTGCTACTGTAGGAAGATTTGAGTGTACTAACATACTGCTACTGTAGGAAGGGATGAGTATACCAACATACTGCTACTGTAGGAAGGGTTGAGTATACTAACATACTGCTACTGTAGGAAGGGGTGAGTATACCAACACACTGCTACTGTAGGAAGAGGTGAGTATATTAACATACTGCTACTGTAGGAAGGGTTGAGTATACTAACATACTGCTACTGTAGGAGAGGGTGATTATACTAACATACTGCTACTGTAGGAAGGGGTGAGTATACTAACATGTTGCTACTGCTGGAAGGGGTGAGTATACTAACACTGCTACTGTAGGAGAGTCTGATTATACTAAAATACTGTTACTGTAGGAAGGGTTGAGTATACTGACATCCTGCTGCTATAGGAAGGGGTGAGTATATTAACATACTGCTACTGTAGGAATGGGTGAGCATACTAACATACTGCTGCTGTAGGAAGGGTTGAGTATGCTAACATACTGCTACTTTAGGAAGGGGTGATTATACTAAAAGACTACTACTGTAGGAAGAGTTGATTATAATAATATACTGCTACTGCAGCTGATAGAAAGAAGAAAGAAAGGGTGATTATATTAATGTACTGGTACTTCAGGAAAGCAAGCGACAGTTATATTTAACTCCATGTAATGGTTTTGATTCAAATGAGGCAATATGGATCAAGCCAGCCTTGAAGCTATGTAGCAAAACAATGTTTATACTTAACCGTATGAAAGCACTCCTGTTTGTAATACCTCAACACTGACTTCATTGTGTCCTGTGATAAATATTCTGTAAGATTTAAATATGCTTTTTATAAGTCTGATAAAGAATACATAGCATTCAACAGTTATATTATTTTATTAAAGTAATTACATCTCAGCATGCCTCCATGCCTTTGGTTATCAGTTGATTATTTAATTTTTACTTGTAGTTCCTCTTTGTTTTCGCTGATGTTTTTGGTTATATAGGACGATGATGAGAAGTGGATTCCTCCCACATCCCAAAGGCATGCTAACAGTGTGTGTGTGTGTGTGTGTGTGTGTATGTATACTGTTACACTTTCCAGGATTAGTTTATTTGCTTTGCACCAGCATGTGTGTGTGTGTTTGTACTGTTAACGTTTCTAGGATTATCTTATTTGCCTTGCAATAGCGTGTGTGTGTGTGTGTGTGTGTGTGTGTGTGTGTGTGTGTGTGTGTGTGTGTGTGTGTGTGTGTGTTATGCCTTGCATCAGCACTTGTGTGTGTGTGTGTGTGTGTGTGTGTGTGTGTGTATTGTGCATACCATTACCCTTTCCGGGATTAGCTTTTTTGCTTTGCACCAGTGTGTGTGTGTGTGTGTGTGTGTGTGTGTATATTTACTGTTACCTTTTCCGGGATTAGCTTTTATGCCTTGCACCAGCACTTGTGTGTGTGTGTGTGTGTGTGTGTGTGTGTGTGTGTGTGTGTGTGTGTGTGTGTGTGTGTGTGTGTGTGTTGTGTATACCATTGCCCTTTCTGGGATTAGCTTTTTTTGCCTTGCACCAGCACTTGTGTGTGTGTGTGTGTGTGTGTGTGTGTGTGTGTGTGTGTGTGTGTGTGTGTGTGTGTGTGTTGTGTATACCATTGCCCTTTCTGGGATTAGCTTTTTTTGCCTTGCACCAGCACTTGTGTGTGTGTGTGTGTGTGTGTGTGTGTGTGTGTGTGTGTGTGTGTGTGTGTGTGTGTGTGTGTGTGTGTGTGTTGTGTATACCATTGCCCTTTCTGGGATTAGCTTTTTTTGCCTTGCACCAGCTCATTGCCATAACTGCATACTGCTCCCTTGTGACCCTTTAAATGTATAAAGCTGGTACCAGAGTATAAATGATGCATTTAATGAAAATATGGTCAGTATGACTGCTGTAATGAAAATATTTGAAGGCAACTATACCCTAAACCTAGTGTTTTCCTTTTCCCAGGGAGTGTTTTCTTCCCTAGCAAAACAACCCAATCCTAACACATATTAATAAAGGTAACTATTTGAGTTACAAGACTGAGCCCTAGAATATGGAAAGTAAATGGCCAAAAATCCAGGCTTATATTTACTAAATCTGAGATTGCCATTTCTCAGAATATATTATTTTATTTATTTAATTTATTTGTCAATAAGCAAATTTAGGCATAAATCTCTATGTCACTCGATGGATGGCCAAATGACTCATGGATAGGACACATGATTTTAGGGTGGGGGAATCTTCCTATACCAGGAAGCCTATTGCAAGTGGTGTGCAAAAGGGCTCAGTACTGGGACCTCTCCTATTTGGAATATACTTCTCTGAAGTCCAAGAAAATGTAGAGGGCATTTGGCTGACCAGATTTGCTTATGACTGCAAGCTGGGTGCAATCAGTTAATCCCCCAAAGATGTAGATATCTTCCAGGAAGGCCTGACACAGACAAATAACTGGTGCCAGAACCATGGCCTAAAACTCAGTTCAAAACAATGCTTAATTATACCCTTTGGGAAGATGACTACCCCTGCAAATGACAACACTCCCCTAAGAGTAGACCCAGTGGTAAGGGACTTGGGAACTCAGGTTTACAGTAACCTGAACTTTGATCACCTTGTGTCCATGGCAGTGAGAAAATTCTTCTAACAAAACTTATAAGGGCATGGCATCCAGATTTAAGGATATCATAGTCCCATTATACACTTCCCTCAATAGACCAATAATTGAGCACAATGGACCCTTCAGCATGTACCTGACGAGGCATTTGCAACAACTGGAATGGCCAGAGAAGTTCCTCAGTAAAATAATGCAGGGCTTAAATAATACATCCTATGGGGACTACCTCAAAGCCCAGTCCCTGTAATCGGTCTCCTACAGACTACTGACAGCTGATCTATGCCTAATCTGTAAGGCATTCTCTGATCCAGCCCTGATGGTTCTGCTGCACATTCACAAAATAACAGCACTAGAATTACCCAATCTAAGGATATAAACCTTGTCTGTGACATAAACAAAACATGTTGGAAGGATAGGTGTGTATGTTTCAGAGATTACCCCTTCTCTGGAACAGACTACCAATTCATGTGAAACGGAGCTCTTCCCTACGCCTATTCAAATGCAATTCAGATCAATGGATGGGCGCAAAGTCACCTCTAGCTTGTCACCTGTGGTCCTTATCGACAAGGGCAGTTTGTAGATGACCTAACTCACAGACATGTACAAAGCCATTCTAGCCCATGGGCATTGATAATTGGGGAAATATAGGGCATGAATAGCTTGGCAGAAAAAGACTCAAAGGCTGACTAGTCTGATGAGCCTGATCTGCAAGACCATGGAATGTATTATCATGGCACTTATAAACAAAGACATTGGCAACCTTCAAACACTGGACCCCACGCAGTTTGTCTTGTCTCCTGAACCTGATTGACTTCTTCGAATTAGTCTCTAGAGCCGTGGACAAGGGTAAGGTGGTCCACACAGACTATCTGGACCTTGCTAAGGCCTTTGACACCATCCCCCACTCTGGAATCATAGATAAACTTACTAAGCTGGGCATTAATCCCTATATCACTCGATGGGTTGCCAAGTGGCTTACTGACAGAACCTACACTGTAAAAGTGGTCGACTCCAAATTCACCTCCAGACAAGTGGAGTACCTCAGGGTTCAGTCCTGGGACTGCTCTTGTTTGGCATCTACTTCTCTGAAGTACAGGCCAATACTAAGGGACTCTGGCTAACAAAGTTCGCAGATGACTGCAAACTGGGAGCCATTATTGAATCACCAAATGATGTGGATATTCTACAAAAGGACCTTACAAAACAGATGCTTGATGCCAGAGCCATGGGAAATGTATAGATGTTCTTCGTGTTTCACTGTTGCAGTCATTACATTTGGGTAATCTGCTGGCAGGTTGCCCTCAGTCAGCCTAAATAACAAAGTCTTGGGTCCTGCGTAGGTTGCTGTCTCCTCTTCCATGACATCAGGTCATCAGGGGTATAAAACATGCAGCCAACGCCATTTTATTCAGTCTTTCTTGCCGTGCGGTGCCCAAAGCAGAAGCAGTTTTTAAGTGCCAGTCGGCCAACTCCTGAAATTTTTGTACTCGAGTTTCAGAACCGAAGTCTTCAAACTAAAGATAAGTACCCCATTGGGGAAACTTTTTCTTGCTCCTTACCGATGTCAGTACAAGTTAATAATTGCATTACTGGTGGGAAGCAAATACCTCATAAGGATTTTCATTTGTACTGTATTCCTTGCCTAGGCCCTGATCACAACATGCCTTGCTGTCAGTTTTGTGCTAGATTTCACCAACACACTATTAAGCATCGGTATATTTTTGCTTCTAAATATTTTGCTTCAAGATTTACTTATCCTGAAATATCGTCAGTTAGCAATCCGACTACCGGAATTCATAAAAAACGCAAAGAAAAAGACAGAGACAGACCGTCGAGGTCCAAAACCAATGACAAATCTTCTCCTAAGTCAGTCGCCGGTTCACCGGTACTCAGTGAGGTGCTTTTGCAGCCCCTGATACCCACTACTTTTGAGTCGCAGACCTCTACCGAGACCCATTCGAAGTCTGGTATGCCGTGAGATTCTCAGAGTATTGAACCCGTGGATGTCTCTCACTTGGATGGGTCCAGAGCCGCTGAGCAGGCACCGGCTTCTGAGGGTGTTTTCAGGCCTCAACATTTTTATATTAAACCAAAGCCAGCAACAAAACCAAGGTCAAAAACAACTGTGTCTAAAAAAATGACACACGAGCCATGTGCTCAGGCCCCTATGCCTACAAAACAGATGATCAAAATGGCTGAGGATTTAATTATTTTGATTAGGGGTTCCCAACCCCCCCCCCCCCACTAAGAGGCCTAGGCAAGGCACTGATTATGAATCTTCAGATCAGGTTTCTATTTCTTCTGATTCCTCTTCTGATCAGGAATTTTCTATTCCACCCTATGAGGATTCTGATGCAGAGGAATCCATCTCATCTACATCTCTTCCCTAGGATTACTCTTTTGGAGAGACTTTGCATACTTTAAGGGAACATTTTCACTGGGAGTGTCAGGACTTCTCTGAATCAAAAAAGAGGCTTAGGGATTTCCTTCTTCTTCCTCAGCATAGGCCATTGGTAATACCTCCTGTGTTAGACATTGTTGATGATGTGTTCTTGGAATCAAGCATGGCTCCTGATTCCCTTCCTCCGGCTCTTAGTAAGCCAGACAGATAATACAGGGGTTCCTGACTCCCACAAATTCCTTTTCAAAAATCCTGCTGCTGATCCTGAGACTATTTCTCAGGGTCCCAAGGGTGTAAAGGCCTCTACAGCCAAAAATCCTACCCCTTCTGATAGAGATTCCAGGGCGCTGGATAGATGGGGCAAGAAGGTTTATACGTCTGCAACCCTGGCAATCAGGGCTTTAAACTGCCAGTTTCATATACTTAAATATCAACAGCATGTTATGGGCTTACTGAAACAGAAAATGATGTTGATTTCTGATTGTGTGGAAAATAAAGAGTTACAGGAATTATTGCATTCAGCAGAACAGGTTGGAAAGCATACTTTGCAATGTGGTTTTGATTCCTTGGAGGCCTCTTGCAGGGCCGCAGTTACTGGATCCGTGATTAGAAGGAACGCCTGGCTCAAAGAGCAAAATCTGCCTGATCATGTTAAAGCTAAATTGTTGGATGCCCCTTTGCAGCATGATACTCTGTTTGGTAATAAGGCATAAGAGGTTTTAAAGAAAATGGAAGACAAAGCTAAATCTATGCAAACTGTAAAAGCTTTCTTGCAAGTGCAGCCACCCAGGTTCAGTAGGCACTGGCCTACTAAAAACTGGTCCTTTCCTGTGTCCAACAGTGCCACTCAGGGCAAATCCAGGTGCTCAAAAGCCTCCAGATACCAATCACAGGGCTCTTACAGGTCAAAGCAATGGGGTGCCTCCACCTCCAAATCTGGAGGAAACAAAGCAGAACCCAACAGTAAGCAGTCTCAATAACTTTCCTCTACCTTCACCAAGCATTTATATTTTGGCAGCCCCCTTGGGGGGGAAACTAGCACTTCATGCTCAAAATTGGCAGTTAATTACCCAGGACAAGTGGGTACTAAACATAGTATTTCACCAAAAAAGTATATACTTGTTGAGGAAATAAGGCAACCTCCGTTCTTCTTTAAAAGTATTTTGATTTAATGATCCACCACAGGGAAATAAAACACCATCCAGTAGCACAAAACCACAGCAAAAACAGCAACACAAAGAGCATAAACGCCAATAGAATCCACTGCGTTTTCGTTTCAGAAACTTCTTCCGATGAAACAGAATACACACTGAAGTTTCATGAAGCTCTTAAATACTCACTACATTGAAGTTCAGCACATAATTCAATGATTAATTGCCCAATTAAACAAGTAAAAGTACCAAAACCATATAAGGATTTCCTGTATAAGGCTTAACTCTTTGCTTGTTTTTAATTCTTTTTAAAGAATTAAAAACAAGCAAAGAGTTAAGCCTTATACAGGAAATCCTTATATGGTATTGGTACTTTTAATTGTTTAATTGGGCAATTAATCATTGAATTATGTGCTGAACTTCAATGTAGTGAGTATTTAAGAGCTTCATGAAACTTCAGTGTGTATTCTGTTTCATCGGAAGAAGTTTCTGAAACGAAAACGCAGTGGATTCTATTGGCGTTTATGCTCTTTGTGTTGCTGTTTTTGCTGTGGTTTTGTGCTACTGGATGGTGTTTTATTTCCCTGTGGTGGATCATTAAATCAAAATACTTTTAAAGAAGAACGGAGGTTGCCTTATTTCCTCAACAAGTATATACTTTTTCGGTGAAGTACTGTTATTTTATACTTGTCTCCTTTTTGCTGTTTTTTTCGTACTAAACATAGTATCCCAGGGGTGCAGATTTAATTTCCATACTTTGCCAATTCCAAATGGATGGCCGGATCTGCCATAAAACCAGTGGGCAGAGGCCCAGAAACAAGTCATGTCCCTCATGGATATGGGGGCTATTCAACCAGTACCAGAAAAGGAAAAAGGACAAGGTTTTTATTCAAGACTTTTCCTGGTACCCAGAAAAGACAATGCCTCACGTCCAATACTGGACTTATCGATTCTGAACACATTCCTGGACATTCCAAAATTCAAAATGCTGACTTTACAACAGCTACTGCCTATGCTAGGCAGCAATGCTTGGTTAGTAACTCTAGACATAAAAGAGGCATACCTGCATATCCCAATAAGGGAATCATGCAGAAGATACCTCCGCTTCAAAGCAGGTTTTTTGCATTACCAATTCTCTCCGCCCAGGGTCTTTACAAAGTGCCTGGCACCAGGCATTCTGCAGACAAAGAAGCATTTGAATTTATCCTTATCTGGATGATTGTCTCATTCAAGCAGAGGACAAGGACACTCTTCTTCAACATCTGGCATTTGTAAAAAGGCTTCTAGCATGCCTAGGGTACACCATAAACAAAAAGAAATCACAACTGGTACCCGCTCAAATAATTACATTCCTGGGTGCAAGCTTGAGTACAACTGCCCAGATGGCTTACCTCACGCCAGAGAAACAAAGGCAACAGACAACATACTTCAAACAAATGGCAAAAAAATCCCAGTTATCTGCAAGACAAATTCTACAGGCTTTGGGGTTCATGGCATCTTGCATTCTACTAATTCGATATGCGAGATTGCATATAAGGAAACTTCAATGTTACCTAAAACGTTTATGGAGTCAACATTGTCACAGCCTGGAAACAGTGATTCCTCTCATTCCTTGCCTACAACAGGAATTTCTTTGGTGGGCAGAGACATGTCACCAAAACAAGGAGCTGTCATTCACTCTTCCCCCTGCCACCCAAACCCTAACTACAGATGCATCAGACTATGCTTGGGGGGCCCACCTGGCAGGGAGATGCATTCAGGGCAAATGGAGCCCAAACCAAATGCATCTGCATATCAACCAGAAAGAGATGCTAGCTGTTTAGAATGCTCTTACAGCCTTCAAGGACTTACTTCATCCAGGACAACTACTGATAAAGACGGACAGCACCACAGTTATGTGGTACATAAACAAGCAGGGGGGTACACATTCCTACCCCCTTTGCAGACTAGCCATGGCTTTGTGGAACACAGCCTTGACTTACCAAATACATCTTCAAGCTCAATTCCTGCCAGGAAAGCAAAATACTCTGGCAGACGACCTAAGCAGAAATCTTATGGACCCACACAAATGGAAACTGGATCCACAAATCTTCAGCATGTTAACACAGAAATGGGGGAGCCCAGACATAGATCTATTTGCCTCTCCCCAAAATTATCAGTTGGACAAATTCTGCACAAGAACTCATCACAAAAAAGCATGGAAAGTGGATGCTCTATCCTTCAGCTGGAAAAAACCTATCAGTCTATGCCTTTAACCCCTCTGCCTCTACTCTCCAAGGTCTTACTAAAAGTCAGACAGGAAAAAACAAAAATTATCCTAATTGCTCCAGACTGGCCTCGCCAGCACTGGTACCTGCTTCTAAGGAATATGTCTCACCTTCCTCCATGGTACTTGCCTCAAATACCTCATCTACTGTCTCAGCAGAACTATCAAATTCTGCACACACAGCTCCAAACTCTGAATCTTGCAGCATGGCTAATTAACTAATTATTCAAACAACACCTCTCAGTAAATCTGTGATGGATGTCATTTTGGAAGCCAGAAGGCCTAGTATTAGAAAATCTTATGCTGATAAATGGAAGAGATTCTGTGCTTGGAACCAAGCACAAGGAATAGACACAGCAAAGCCCAATATTCCTCAGATTTTACAATATTTGACTGAGATGCTTGGCAAGGGCCTATCTTTTTCTTCAATAAAAATCCATGCCTCTGCCATCTTGGCTCATTACAACACAGAGCCTCCCCTCTTTTCTCATCCACTGCTTAAACAGTATCTTAGAGGGGCAAAAAATTTAAGGCCTCCCAGAAAAGCACCAACTCCTGCATGGGACCTCAATTTTGTGCTGGAAAACAGCTTTTCTTTTGGCAGTCACTTCAGCAAGAAGGGTTTCAGAACTACAGGCGCTCATGGCAGTGGAGCCTTTTATTATATTTTACCCAGACAGAGTGTCCCTCAGGACCAATCCTTCTTTTATGCCTAAGGTGGTATCCAGTGTGGCTCTTAACCAGACCATTCACCTGCCAACATTTTACCCAAATCTGCAGAACAAGGGGAAGCGGATTCTACATTCACTGGATGTACACAGACAACTGAGATTCTACTTACATAGGACCAAATCTCTAAGAAAGTCTGAGCAACTACTTACCTCTCTTCTTCAAATCCAGGGCAGGCTTTGCCACTGCAGTCCTGCAGGGCCTTATAGCCATTCCTAATGCTGTTTAGTTCCATCCTCCCATCCATAGCTTTGGAATTCTACCCAAATGTAATGTAGTACAGTTGTGTACACTTACCATAAATGTAGATGTTCGAGTGTATTCACTGTTGCAATCTGGGTTACCCACCCGCCATCCCACTTTCTATACCTTTTCTTTCCTTCACTATACTCAAAAGCCTTTGTGGTGTATTTGCTTTTAGTTGAAAGTAAAGTTTATGTTTCTAAAAGTGCATTTATATATTTGCTGTTTATTTATATATATTTTTTGCTCCCCATTTGGGGGGTACCTGACATCTGGGGAAGAAAAACTGAATAAAATGGTGTTGGCTGCATGTTTTATACCCCTGACGACCTGACGTCATGGAAGAGGAGACGGCAACTGATGCAGGACCCAAGACTTTGTTATTCAGGCTGACTGAGGGCAACCTGCCAGCAGATTACCCAAATGTAATGACTGCAACAGTAAATACACTCGAACATCTACATTTATGGTAAGTGTACACAACTGTACTTTATCCCCTTTGGGAAAAAACATGTACCTGTGAATTACCATATAGGTGGCAGTCCATAAAACACTGAAAGTGTGATAAGAGACTTAGGGACACAGGTGGACAGTGGTCTCACCTTCGATAAACCTTGTCATCACAATGAATAAAACATGTTGGATGGATAGGTTCCTGAACCAGAGATTCCCCAAACTCTGGAATAGACTGCCCATACATGTCAAGCAGAGTGCCTCTTTGGCCCTCTTCAAAAGGAACCTTGATGATAGGATGGGAGATAGGAAATTCACCCCGGGGATTACGTCAGTCACCCTGCTAGACAGAGATCCAGGGAAGTAAATACTGTGGGAAAAAATAGCCAGGGAATTGTTATGGCTAGGCTTGTATAGGCCCTAGGGCCAATAGCCTGGTACCAACCTATGAACCTCCTACGATGCTATGATTCAATAAGATACAATATAAATATATATTTTCTTCACTTTCTGGACATAGTGATTCTTTAAATGAGTTCCAGAACTTGAAGATGCTGGGGTGGAGTATTGATAAAATGTTGTATATTCCAGCTCCTGTATTTGTTTTTATTATGTCGATGTATTTTATTCTTTTGATTATTAATATGGAACCGGGTCTGGGATGTGATTCATTAAGTATGTATTTTTATTTATTTTATTTGAGATTGTTTGCTGAGAAGTGTGCTGGTTCACATACCCTTTCCAGCCATGATTAAGGTTCGAATCAAAGCAGTATAATAGTTAACAGTGATATAACAGGTTGTTTACAAAGCAATTAAATAGAACAACTTACTTACTTACTTATTGGTGGTATACAAAATGGAAAAAAAGTACCTCCATAAGTTAGAAATGTGCTTAAAAGCGGCATAGTAGAAGTCAAGCTAACCTTTGTGCTTGTAAAGGACACCAACCGTTTCCCATGTTCAATTTTCTTTCAATGTAATGTGGTAATTGTGCAGTTCGGTGGCTTTTTGTGATTGGCCTGTCTCATGGGTGGTTTTCTATTATATTTAATTTTTTGCTGTTTTAAGTAATTTTGTGACATGATTAGTAGTGAAGTGAGGGCATTCATCAATCTATTATTGTTTAGTTTCAGAACAAATGCTAAAACAGTACCTTGTTATCTTTTTTTTTTATTTATTCTAGAAAGTCCCTATAGGTAAAGCGATTGTAATCTGAAATTCATCTTCTTGGGTTGCATAGTCATTGACTAATTAAAAACAACAAACTATAGTTTTTAACATGTTTTACAAAAAGCACAAGCCTAGAGTAGTTTTTTTTAATTAAACCAGTAACTATTTTAGTTAAGGCTTTGGTTAAGTTTATTTTGTTATTGTAGTTTGCACACTTGCTGTGCTTGACGCTGGATTCTTACTGCATTTTCATTTTGTAAAAGTGCATCAGAGGTTAGACTACTCAGATCTAATCAAAGAGGAGAAAAAACTTGAACAATAGAGTTACTCACGGTGAGAAAGCATGTAATATGAGATGAGAGAGAATCACAAAGCGAACAAAGCAAAAAGTGAAAGAATACTTCCAGGTTTATATGAATGATGTGTTGGCTTTTCAGCCTGCAGGATAATAATTAGTATTTGACTTACAGAAGTTTGCACTTCTGGAAGAAATCAGAGTTACTCACCCACCATCAAAATACTTAATTTGTATTATTTTCTGTTTACTGCTTTGCTCCCCTGGCAAGTGACCATTAGCTGCACATGTTGCCCTTTTCAATCTACAGCTTCCCAAAGCCAGCTTTTTCCCTGTTCTTTATCTGGTATTCAGGGCCAGGGAGGAAATTGAGGTGTACCAGAGCAGTGCTACCTAGCTGCCGTGTGGAATTTTTAAATCTTACCCCTAAATCTTTTCCCATGCATGTGATATGCACTGCATCCCCAAATATTTTGGTAGGTGTTATACCTTGTAATTTTTCACTAAACAAAATTTGTAGCACCAACCAGAGCACCCTCCTTCCAGCCCCAGGATAGCCGAACAGACAAAATGCTGCTTGTTTCCTACCCGCAGGAAGTGGGATCTCTAATCGAACTGCGATCTGCTGCACTTCCTTTGGGGCTTCAACCCCCTGTACCATAGAACTGATAGTCCCCAATACATTTAAAGTGTTCCACATTGTCTGCACCTATGAATTTTGGGTGCAAACAATACATATAAAAACAGGCAGAACAGATAGATGGATGCAGCAGTAGGCATTCAGTGCCCGGTTGCTCTTCAGTGTAATATATTGGGGCATTACTTGTAATGAATGAATAGTATGGGGTTTAAAGTGAGGGCTCAGCACAGGATGAAATGTCATGACATTGCTTTGTGTACCATGGGATTTAACCAGAGAAAGTAAAAGTACTGGCCACCAGCTAACATAAGCAGCTCCAACTGTTTTGTTTCTAACCAGGTTATGCATCCAGCAGTGGTTGGAGGCAGCTATCACTCTCTGTCCTGTGGTTAACTTTGGCTGACAGGTATCAAACACAGACAAAGATAGCAGTACTGTAAGCTGGGAGGAGAATATATGATAAAGATGACAGTGTGGCAGGAGGCGGGGCATTCATACACAGTCAGAAATGCAGAAACCTACACATGGCAGGGACATAAAGGCTGAAGACAGCAGAGAAGGACAAAGATAAGGAAAGATGATGTGTGATGCTTGGAGGTAAGAGGAATTTAATGTCATATCTGATGTCACACATTGGAACTCAACCCTTTTAAACCGTATTGTAAAATGGAGAGACAGAATGGATCCGGCTGTTCATATTTATTTATTTATTTCAGTTTGGTGACCGGGGAGGTTCACTGGGCTCGAGAGCCCGTTTTCAGTGGAGGCCCGGGGAGAAAAGCTCAACAGCACAATGTTAAATCACATAATGAAAATACTAGCAACATACAAAGAACAAGTATTACAATCAAAATAGGTGGATATTCCACAAAACAGTTGGTATACAGTATGAATTCATTTAAAATTAAGCAACTAAGATGTTAAGAAGAATTGTCCAGGACAACAACAGGCATAGAGCATAAGGTTAGAAGAGGGGAAGTTAGTTACATTAACAATGTATGACTAAGAGGCAAATTAGAGAGGTAAAAAGTTTAGCCAGGAGAGAAGGAGGAGGGGAGCTTGGGAGGTATAGAATGAAGAGTACAGTTACATTTTCTTTGAGTGTGCAGGTGGCAGTGGAGTTGTGTATTGAAGGAGTATAGGTTGTCACAGGTCCTCAGTGTAGAGGGCAGGGCATTCCATTTTTTAGCTAGGGTAAAGGAGATTAGAAGCTGGCCAGCTGGGCGCTTTGGTTTGTGGATGAAAATAAGGTTTTGGTGAGAAGATCTGAGGGGTCTGGTGTGGGGGGGGGGTAAGGTTGAAGAATATTTGATAGTGCGGGGCAGCTGCTAGGTTGAAATATTAGTTTGTGGGCTGAGACAGTTTGGAGGTAGTCTAGCTGATTAGGGAGTTCAAGCCAATTTAAAGTTTGAAGGGAGGTGCAGTGATGAGAGAGGGAATTTGCCTTGGTGGCGAATTTGGAGATTTTATTGTAGCATACTTCCAGTTTGGTGGTTAGGGTGGAAGATAGATTTGTAAACAGAGGAGCACCATATAGAAGAGATGGGAGGAGATAGGTAGTGGCCAAGGTATGTCTAGTAGAGGGGGAGAGGAATTGTTTGTTTCTGTATAGGAGTCCAAGTTTTATGTGGGTTTTCTTGATGTTAAGTTGGATGTGGGTATTGAATTTTAAGTGTTCATCAATGGTGACCCCTAGTAGTTTGGCAGAGGGAACAATGTCAATGATAGAGTTGTTAAGGCTAGTAATTTGAAATGAGTTTTTTTCAGTGGGGGTGGATTTAGAGTGAGTGAATAGAAGAATCTTAGTTTTGTTAGCATTTAGTGAGAGGTGGTTTTGGTGCATCCATTTTTCAGTGGTTGAGAAGGCGGTTTGAGATAGAGTCTTGAGTTCTGTAAGGTTAGAGGCATAGCAGATCAAAGTTGAGTCGTCTGCGTATTGGACAATTTTGGTATTGGGAATAGCTTTGTGGAAATCGTGAACGAAGATGTTAAATAGCAGAGGGCCAAGTATGGAGCCTTGGGGAGCTCCTATGGGGGTGGGAAGGAAGCTGGAGGAGGCTTGGCCTCATTTCATGTTTTGGGACCTGTCTGAAAGGTAGCTAGAAAACCAGGATAGAGTTTTTGGGGAGATGTTGAGGTTAGATAGATGGTTTAGTAGATGGGAGTGGGAGATGGTATCAAAAGCTTTAGATAGATCTAAGAGAACAGAGGAAACTAAGTTACCAGAGTCTCGAGCTGAATTGACAGAGTGTAAGAAGGAGAGAAGGGCTGTGTTGGCATTATGTCCAGGGCGGAAGCCGTGCTGGGTAGGAGAGAGCAGTTGGTGTTTGGTTAGGAATGGCATGAGCTGCAGGTGAATGCATTTTTCAAGAATTTTTGAGATGGGTGAGAGGATGGCTATGGGGCGGAAGTTGGAGAAGTTATAGTTTTTGCTACCTTTATGGAGTGGAAGAATGAAAGCAGAGCACCATAGTTTGGGTACATAGGACTCGAGTAGTGATCTATTTATCAGGATGCTGATGGGGAGAGCAATACTTTCGGAGGCAATTTTTAAGAAGGAGGAGGGGATGTTGTCAGGGGCATTGGTGCAGGGTTTGAGTTTGGAGAGAAGTTTTTTTATAAGGTAGGTAGACACAGGTTTAAGTTCAAAGACAGGAGTTGAGAGAGGTGAGGTGGAGGAAACTTGGGCAGAGGGGGGTGGGGGGATGTTGCTGGGGAAGGTTTTGGTTAGCTCGGCAATAGTAGAGGTGAAGAAGGTATTAAATAGTTTGGCAATTTCTTGGTCAGATTTGCTAGTATCAGGGCAGGGGTTGTTAGTTGTACCAGGCTTAAGGAGAGAATTAATGGAGTTCAAGAATTGTTTGGGTTTTTTGCATGATTTATTTGTAGATGGTTGTAGTAGGACTTTTTATCTATTATAACTTGTTTTTTGGCTAGGTTTCGTAGTTGTTTGTATTTAAGTAAGAATGCAGGTTGTTTATGATGGAGATAGCTTTTCCAAGATTTATCTCTTTGTTGCATGATTTTCTTGGTTTCTTTAGTTAGCCAAGGGGCAGTCTTGGCTTTAACTCTTTTAGTTCGTATTGGAGCTAGGGAGTTTAGGATAGTAAGGAATTTGGAGTTGAAGAAATCAACGGCTTCATCTAGGGGTAGTGTTTTTAGTGGGTTCCAGTTGGTGATTTTGAGGGAGTCAGAGAAGGTGGAGGGGTTAAAGTTAGATACATTTCGAGTATGCAAGACTTTGTGGGAGAATGGGGAAGAGGAAGTAGTTCTATGGGTGAAGGCAGGGAGGTGGTCTCGTAGTGGGTTGGGAGTGACACCAGATGTAGTAGTTCTGTTAGGGTGAGACACCAGGATCCAGTCTAGGATGGAGCCGGTGAGGTTGGTTTTGTTCGGCCTGGAGGTAGAGTTAATAAGTTTTGTTAATATTTTTTTAATATTTTGTTATTATTGTTATTTGGCAGGTGAGACTGAAGGGAAAAAAAACATGGTAAAACGTGAAGTAATGGAGTCTTTTTTTTTTAATCTTGAAAATTGGTAAACTGCAATTTTATATGTTCACACTAGACAAATGACCACAGAAGCTTTTTAAGCCCAGCTCTGCATCCCAAGCATATCTGACAAGTTTGGGGACATCAGGATTATTCTAAGAGGTATGTGTGCACTAGGGATTAGATAGTCAAGCATTTACAGGCTGCCTCAGTTCAGTAGGGACATAAGTGCTAGACCAGGGTTCAATTCCCCATCCACTGGTCCAGTTTACACTTAAATTGGGTTAGGGAAGAAACCTGCTTCACATGGATGGGAAGCATGTTCTTCAGAGAAGCAGATTTGTCAGAGATGCATTCCAGTCTCTACAACATGTCCTATTTATGTCACAAACAAGGTTGAAGTCTTTACATCGGGTATTTACGATGCTGTTTATTATGTGGATATACAGAAGGTCCACTACAGCTGGATTTAAGAATGCCTTGCATGCCAGGTATAGATCACCCCTCAGCAGTCTGTAAGAGATTGAGTATAGGGATAGACCTTTGCGACAATCCTTGTAGGACATGTCTGTTGCACCTTGTATCCTTTTTGTGAGGAACCTCTGTGGATGTTCCAATTATTGCATGTGCCTGGTCAGGTACATACTGAAGGGGGCAGTGTACTCAGCAATTGATTTCTGTCCTGTAACTCGTCTAATGCAGATACAGATTCTTAGTTTTAACAGTTAAATTTGCTTATTCGTGCTCAGCACTTGTTCAGAACTTGTAAGCACTAAGTAAGCTACTAATTACTATAGCACTCAGTCTTCCTCATTACCTAGAGGAAAACCGTTTTTGTTCTTACTTTTCTCACTTGCTTAGAGAAAAACAGCTCTTGTACTCACTTTCCTCACTTATCTAGGGGAAAATAGTTCTTTATTCAGACATGTTCAAGGGTCAGCTCCCAGTGTTCTCTCCTGTCTATCTGATGAATCTGGGCATCTTGAGGCAATGTAGAAATTGCTTCATGTACACAGACAACCCTCTCTTCCTACCACCCAACACTACAACCTGTAAGAGATGTACTTATCTAGCCAAACTGGAGGTAAAGCTCTCTCCAACCAAGACTGAACTTGACAGTCAAGAGGAGAAGGTAAACATTTGCATCACACCACACTCATCACATAGTCTCATTAAATCTACACCACCAAAATCCACACATAGTAACACAAAAACATTCGCGGAGGCTCTCAATAATAATCTGTGTAAGCAACAGACACTTCCAAAGCAGAAACGCAAGCAACCTCCATCCCCCAACACAACCCAAATGACACATAGCCCACAGACTCAGTGTGCCACTCAACCACAGCCAATAAGGCACAACAGTGTACCCAACACACTAGTCATAGGTGACTCTATTGTCAGGCACACTGATGTCCCACTCACCAGGCTAAACAAGGAGAAGGTTACTGTCAGCTGCCTGTCGGGTGCCAGGATCTGCCACATAACCTATGCACTCAGGTTACTCCACAACAAGTACAAATATGACTCTGTCATTGTCCATGTAGGTGTGAATGACCTGAGATGTACCTCCCTGGACTACATGAAAAGAGACATGGAAGAGCTCTTCGATCTTGTAGCCCAGGCAGGTATGACCCTAGCCCTAAGTAGCATTCTGCCATCACCCAGAATGATACCGCAGTACAAGGACAGAACGATTGACTTCACCAATTGGCTAAACTTCTGGTGTCATTCTAAGGGGATCCAGTATCTGTCTGCTTGGGATGTCATGGTCGACAGACCACGATGCTTTCCCACAGATGGTCTGCAGCTGTCGCCCCTGGGATTCTGGATATTGGCTAAGGCTGTTGCCGCCCCTGTAATGCCTTTATTAGGCAAGGTTCAAATGAGAAATTCACCACTGTAACAGGAACAGGCAAGTAAAAACTGAGGGTAATGCTACTCAATGCTAGAAGTCTAAATCTCAAAATGCACTCACTCGAGGCACTCCTTAAAATGGAGAACATCGATATCTGTGCAGTGACCGAGACCTAGTTCAAGGCTCCAGAGAGCACCCCTGCACTACCAGGCTATAACTCATACCACACGTTTCGGCCATGTAACCTGGACCGAAACACCAAAGGCGGAGGTGTATCCATATTCATTAAGTATATCCACACCTCCAGGCTAGTTGCTCAGCATAATGCATCCGAGGTTATCCATGTGCAACTAACTCTGGGCAAAACTGCAGTCCAAATTGTAGCTTGCTACAGATCCCCCACCATGCCCCAGGATTCCCACTCTTCTTTTCTTGATGTACTGGAAAATATTAGGGTTCAACCAAACACCCTAATAATGGGCGACTTCAACTACTCCACCATTAACTGGGAAAGCTACTCGTGTACCAACTCCTTAGCTCAACGCTTTCTGGAATTCATAAACTCCAATGCTCTGGATCAACTTATCCACACCCCCACCAAGGACAACAATATCTTAGACCTAGTCATTACCAACATGAGTGACCGGTGTTCCACACCTGAAGTCAGCTGCTCATTGGTCTGATCCAACCATAAGCTAATCACCCTTGATATCCACATCTTGCCCCCCCCCCATTAAAAAAACCATGGTAAAAAATTTCTCCAAAGCCAACTTCATGCTTCTTAAGACAGAAGTGGTGAACTTCATGACACCCATGCAGATGGACAATACAGTTACAACTGCTGAATCCTACACAAATGCACTCTAGAAGCACTTACACGAGTGCATGGATCATGCTATCCCAAACAAAACCAAGATGCTATCCTCCAAAAAAAGGAAGCCAATCTGGTGGTCCCCTGCCATAAACAAACTGTACAACAGAAGGAAGAAACTGTTGCAAAAGAAAGTAAAATCTCATGAGTGGAGGAGCTCCCTGGCCAGCCTCAGTAAGATGCTGAGATCCCTTATAAGATCCTCCAAAGCTAGCTATGAAAACAAAATCGCCACTAATTCTAAGGACAGTCACAAAGCATTCTATAGCTAGGTCCAGAATCTCAATGGCAACACCCAGATCTGCTCTGAGTTACAGCACAACGGCACAAAAATTACAGAACCAACTGATATTGCCAACATCCTGGCAGATAGGTTCAGTGCTAACTTTACCCCCCCCCCCCAAAGGGCCCATATCTATACAGGAAAAATGCAGAGTCTCTGTAATCACAACTAAGCAGGTAAAAGCTACACTCTCTAAAGCCAAAAATACAGCATCAATGGGACCGGACAACATCCCAGGCTGCGTTTTATATGAACTTCAGAACGAACTGGCTCCTCACTTAAGCACCATGTTCAATAATAGCCTCACATCAGGCTTTGTGCCCACTGAATGGCACACAGCAACAGTTATCCTACTCCACAAAGGGGGAGCCACCACTGATCCTGGGAACTATTAGACTGATGAGCCTGGTGTGCAAGGCCATGGAACGTATCATCATGGAACTCATAAACAAAGACATTGGTAACCTCCAAACTCTGGATCCCACCCAGTTCGGATTTGTGAAAGGCAGATCATGCCTCCTGAACCTGATCTACTTCTTTACGGCAGTAACCAAAGCTGTAGATGAGGGTAAGGTGGTTCACACAGCCTATCTTGACCTCTCCAAGGCTTTTGACACCATCCCCCTTTCTAGAATTATAGCTAAACTCACTAACCTGGTATAAATCCCTATGTCACAAGATGGGTTGCCAACTGGCTCACTGACAGAACCCACACTGTAAAAGTTGCAGACTCCAAATCTGACCTCAAACCAGTGACAAGTGGAGTACCACAGGGTTCAGTCCTGTTTGGTATCTACTTCTCTGAAGTACAGGCTAACACAGAAGGCCTCTGGCTAATGAAGTTCACAGATGACTGCAAACTAGGAGCCATACTCAAGTCCCCAAATGATGTGGATATCCTACAGAAGTGCCTCGCTGAGACAGATGCCTGCTGTCAGAGCCATGGCCTCAAGCTCAATGCCAAAAAGCGCAGTGTCATCCCCTTTATAAAAACTCTGTACCCATGAACTACCACATAGGCAGCAATCTGCTTAACACTGAATGTGTGATAAGAGACCTTGGGACCCAGGTGGACAGTAGTCTCTCCTTTGATAGTCACATCGCCACAGTAGTCAGGAAGTCCTTCTACATGGCACACCTCTTCATAAAAGGGTTCTCATCCAGGAAAAAAGAGGTCATTGTTCCCCTCTACTCAACACTCATTAGACCCATTATAGAGTACAACGCCCCTTTTGGAATGTACCTCACAAGACATCTGCAGCAGCTGGAAAGGCCACAGAAGTACCTCTCAAAGAGGATTACTGGCCTCAAACAAATGCCCTACACTGACCGTCTCAGAAAACTCCAGCTTTACTCCGTAGCATATCGCCTACTCTGAGGTGATCTCTGCCTAACATATAAAGCTCTGTCAAACCCAGAGCTGTTGGACATGCTACACCTAAAAAAATCCCAATCTCTCCGAGCTACACGCTCTAGGGACCTAAACTATGTGAGTCATAGATTGGGGCCTATAACTTGCAAGGATATGGTGTGGGGCTTTGCCTGTGGTGATTTGGATGTGGGGAGGGTCAAGTGCATCAACCTGTTTGGGACCTCCACCCCTAGTGCCTGCCTCTACAGTAGCTGGTCTAAATGTGTGGAAGACATTGCAGACCTGCACTGCCAGGGTGCTCTTCATGGCTTTAAACTTTTTCTCTGTAGTTGCACATATGCCTCCATTCTCCAAGCTGAGGAGAACTTGGAGGTAGTGGAGCTTCTTGTTTAGGCTCCTGGAAATGGGCAGTAACAGCTTTAGATTTTTCTAGGGTGCTTTGAGCTATGTTGCATTGACTAAATGTGGCATAGTGGAGGAAGACATTGTTTTAGCCAATATTCAAAAGCCTAGAGGAGACAGGCATAGCCCATCCCTGGCAAAGTAGTGTGGTCTGTCGACAGTATCCTCCCATGCTGACAAATTTTGTACCCCCCTTGAGTGACACCAAAAACTAAGGCAATTATTTAGGTCAATCATCTTCTGTTTATATTATTGCATCAGCCTTGGAAAAGGTAGAATGCTGCTCAATGCTAGACTTGTACAGTCCTGGAACACACAATCCAAGAGCTCCATCACGTCTCTGTTTATATAGTCCAGGGAGGCTTGCCTCAGGTTATTTATACCCACATGGACTGTGATAGAGTCATACTGGTACTGGTGATATGGTGACATGTATGCATGAGTGATTTGGCAGATCCTGGCCCCTGATGAACAGCTGACCATGAATCTTTTCTTCTTTGGCCTGGTGAGTGGGACATCTGTGTCTGTCACAGTGGAGTCTCCTGTAATCAAAATGTTGGGTTGTGTAGTGACTTGCCTTATGGGCTTAGAAGCTATGATACTGTGGGATGTGGCAACATGTGCATTGATTGGTGCTGTTTTCGCTGAGTGCTTTACAGGTTGCTGAGTACACTTTTCAGAGTGCAGTGTTTAGGAGGTCATTTTGGTTAGGAGAGATTACATTTAAGAACCTCAGCATTTGTGGCTTTCTGCATCTGGTTTGTGTGAGGTGGGTGTAGTGTGTGTATTACTGATAACCTGTCTGATATTATAGGTGATTGTAGGGGAGAACCTTGCCTCCAATGACACATACCTTACTCATATGTTTTGGGATTAGCTGGTTGTCACTGATGTTTCTCCAACACTGTATCATTCTGTACTTGAGAATAATCCATCAGCACAATATCTCTTATGTATGTGGTTATACCAGCTATCATACTGCACGTGTAGGGATATACATGTACATGCCTTATCCCCATGACACTCCCATCCTCTCGGAAAATAATAGAATATATCGAAGGAATGGATGACATTGCAACTGGCACTTCAAACTCCTTTCCTTTTATCTTGACGATGGGTCACTGCTCTATTAGCTGTGGTGTCAGGGTGGTAGTCTCTGTTCACAGGGTAAGCTAGTGTGTCTGGAGTGGGACATAGAGAAGAGACATTGTAGCAGCTGATAGTTACTCTGGCAGAGACAAAAAAATCAGTGTGGTTGCCACAGCTGGAGGAGACATTGTGTAGTAGGTTTGTATCATCATGCATGGTCATCAGGTAAGTGATAGAGTGAAATTAATGCAGAATGATACACTAGGTCCAATATTTTACATTTTTATTTGGGTGAAAAGGTCCTAGGAAATGTGGAGGGGGGGTGATTCCAATGGGAAGATGATGAAAATAGTCTGTTACTATAACTACCTGGTAAGTTAATCATGTGATGCAGTATGAAATGGCAGTGACAATTTTTAGCAGACTACTAGTGGGAACACAGCATGGGGAGTAGCCACGAGAGGTGCTGAAGCAATTGTCCTATTCTACAATGCACTGGTAAATTTGTCCATTCATGGCCACCATACAGATAAATGGAATTTAGTATTTCTGTCTGAGACCTTCACCAAAGAGTAATTGAAGCAGAGAAAAGAAATAGATGGCATGCTAGGAAATGCACAAAGAACATTTCATGTTCAATCCAGACAAAAAAGAATAGAAGGCAAGGATCTGATATGGCCTTACTGCATTCTTTGTAGAGGGGCCCAGGAGGTAGATGGTGTTAAATATGAAGACCAGTGGGGACAAGGGGACAATGAGACATGGGCAGCAGCACCTAGAGAGAAAGTCAAGGCCATCTTACAGAAGTACTGTTTCCCATAAGAGGTGGTGGAATCCTGGTGTTTAGTGTAAGCTAATGAAAGAGATCTGGACTGCCTTAGAGATGTACCATTTCACACAGTAATAGGACCATGGAACACTCTCACAAAGGCACTATGAAAGGTAAGCAAGTGGTGCGGGGCTTTCTGACACTGACAGTACAAAGGTAAACCGTTAGATATCATTGGTTATTTTAGTTGCACCAGAAGCCTATATGTTGCTCACTAAAGTACTCATGCAGTATATATACATATATATACCATACAACTTTAAAACCAGGGATAGCAAGCATGGAATTCAGAACACTTTGTATAGCTGCTATATGTTATTAATGGTTTGAAACCAACTATCTTTCATCATATTCAGGTAAATATTCGAGCTGGCATTGATATTAAAGATATTTTGTTACATAAAGAAAGTTTATGCATTTTAAAAATTAATATCATATGCTCTAATAGACTTAATAATGAATTGGATAAATAGCATTTACTTTAAATGGAGCTGTTTAATTTTTTTATTGGTGGGCTATTTAATTTATGTAATGATTTTAACTGACTAATTGTTGTTTTTTTGTAATGCTTCACTCTGAGTCACATGGAGTTTTTGAATGGATTTTAAGAAAGCTTTATCCTGCTGTTTATGTTGTTTTATTGCTTTACAACATCTTTATTGTTGTTAAAGAGAATATTTTGAGGCTGCCTGCTACCAAATATTTCATGGCACAGATGGAAAAGTAGTTGGGACATTGATAGGAGAGGGGGACAAGTTTTAGTTTACCTGACGAAGATGAAAGAACTACTAGGACATAACTTGTGGAGGGGTAAGAGTTTGGGTCTGCCCAAAACAAATGTAAAAAGGCTGTGGCACTGTGGGCTGCACAGGCAAATGGACAAAGGGCTGGGGATATGGTAGGGGAGACGGAGACATTCAGGTCTGCCTCAAAAAGAAAAAAGAAGGTTGTAGCTATAAATAAGGTAGGAGGAAGCGTTCAGGGCTCTCTGGGATAGATGGATAGGGTTGGGACACAGATAGGGAAAGGGGAGGTTTAAGGCTGTCTGGGACGTAGGAAAAAAGCTGGATCACAGTTGGGAGATGGGGCGTGTTCAGCACTATCTTCAACAGGTGAAAGAAAGGATGAAGCATGGCTTGAGGAGGGAAAAGGGTTCAAGGTTGCCTGCAGGAAGGGATTTGGATAGTGCTGGGGAAACCAGAACAAAAAAAGGAAAAGAGGAATGTGTATATATATATATATATATATATATATATATATATATATATATATATATATATAGAAGTAAGGATGTGGTAGGGAAAAATCAAAACCAAACTTTCAGAAAAACTTTGGACTAAATAAGAACACTAAATCTACAGATAACCCACTGCTAATGCATCATACTACCAAACTGACAACCTAACCTGATGGTGAGCTTGATATGCTGATGCAAGTCCCACGTAAAAGTTAGCAGGCATGTGATCAGGGAGACTATTGAGAACCTAGCTGAGTTTCCCGATTGCCCTCGTGCACTATCTGGTTAAGTAACTTGCTCAGAAATAAACAGTAGGCAAACAGAGGTTGAAGGAGGTAAACCTTGGACTAAAGGAAAACAGCTCTTTAACAGCCTGTAGTCTTTGTCCTTTGCACTGATAGACATTAGACTAGTTTGAGACCACAGGTCTCAAAGCCACATACCTGTTATCATGAGTTCAGTGCTGAAGCAGTACACCATGGCTGTCATTATTTACTGCAGTGTGTGAAAGAGTAAGCAGAAGTGCTGTAACCTTAGGGGCAGCACATTGTTGGGGGATATACCTTTGAGCATCTGTATCCAAGATACCAATGTGGATAATGAAGAATGACTGTCCAAAACACAGACCACGATGTGTGTGTGTGTGTGTGTGTGTGTGTGTGTGTGTGTGTGTGTGTGTGTGTGTGTGTGTGTGCGCGTGCACATGCATGCTTGTATATGTGTGTGCATGCACATGCATGTTTGTATGTGTGTGAAGGTGCGTATTTGTATGTCAGTGAGTGCGTGTGTGTGTGTGTGTGTGTGTGTGTGTGTAAATATCTGTCATTTAATTGACAAACACAAATGTTGAACACTGATGCAGTGCTATACATGTACTGAAAAACAAGCTGAGTGCATGCAAACCTTAAAAAAAATTTAAGAAGTATTGTTTTTTGCAATATTACTTTGCACAAAATCTGGGAAGGTGCATAGCCCCCAACCCTGACAACTGTGTGATGTCACACACCTGTCGAGCATCAGTGTACTCGACCAAATGTGTTCGATTAAATAGCTGTCAACATGGAACTCATACAGTGTCACATCCTGCTGTCATGGTGTCAAGTGAGCTGTTGTTGACCTGACATAGGTTTGCTGTCTTAGCAGCAGAGGACAGCCTCAATTCTGAAACAGTAGGTGTGGACAGCGGGTGCTTGTTCAGATACAAAGCACTATAAAAGAGCTCCTTTGAACCACAGAACTGCAATTGTGAATGTGGAGGAATATGTACTATGCCTGAGACTCGAATATCTTAGCATATCCCTCCTACTGCAGCTTATGAGAATCTTAGAAGTAGTATACATTTGTAGTGGGTCGACAACTCCCTATGTCAGGGGTACGAACAGTCAAAGCCCCGTACAAAGGCACTGTAAAGGTATAACAAAGAGTTTCAGAATTCACTGTTTGTTAAAATTGCATTTTGATTTCTCAAAGATTGGGACATACAGTGTCATGTCTTACATATCATTTGAAGAGGCATGACCAGGACAGTTCAGGGGGTGGAGATCCTTATGCAGTATGAGTGAAACCAAGACAAGGGATAAAAGGCAGAGAACTTATACTAAGGATATTACTTAGTTTGCATATGTAACAAATATGTCATAATAACCATCTGGAGACTGAAAAAGGTCAAAGGGGATCAGTGCTATACCCCACGCAACAAGTACAAATAAAGTCAATAAAATACATATAAAAATTGTAACTTTTTGGTTATAAGTTAAATAGAAATGAGTTTTTTTCTAACCTTGCTACAAATGTGGCAGCTAAAAAAAATAATTTCATCTGAATGGGCTAAAAAGGTGACGGCATATTAGACATCTGATAAATTGCAGGTTGGAATCTGTCCACAGAATATGCAGGTAAACCATTATATAAAGGTGTGTGTCTCCTATGGAGGCTCTATTTCCATTATTAATGTAATTCTTCCCCAGCAACAAAAAAACAGTGTCTGTGCCTTGAACTCTGAATGCAGTTGCAGGCCTCCTGCTAGATGGAAGAAGGCTGAAATCGCACAAGTCTGTATGGCAAGGCTAAGACTGTGACAACTAAGAAGGTAGTAAGAACAAAGCTTAGGCAAAAGGAAATGCAATGTCAGCATAAAGCGCCTTGAGGAAAGCAATGGCTCAGTTTCTGGACTTGGCTTTGTTCGTTATTCCTTGCTAGCATTAATGCAGAGCATGTCTCTTGCCAGTTACCGACATTTAAATGAAAACAGAGTAAAAAATGTGCTTACATTGCAATGAGTATGGTATGAAGTTACCCTGAGACTGCATTTCTTCCTTTCAGCTCATATGAAACAATGGAGGATGGCACTTGACATGGAAAAGAAAATGTGCATAACTTTTACAAGAGACTTTTTTCAGCATTCAATTTATAGTCCAATTCTGGCTCCTTCATGTCTTTTTTTTTCACTTTTTTGTTCTAAAGTATGTCCTGCCCGTAATGTCCTTTCGCTAAAGTTGTGAACATGTGACTTCATTGGCTGTAACCAGCTTAAAACAGCTTGGTATGGCACCAAATTCTGCTTCTTCAGTAAAACTCCCGCGGCTTCTTAATGTCCTTCATTCACATTAAAATTATGGCTTATCAAAGCAGTAACCACTGAGTAATTGCAAACAATGATGTCATTCAGTACAGACTTAATCCATAGCACACAGACCTATGAGTCACCGAGATCGGATGTATACAGATGGAGGGAGGAGAAAATAATCCATGAAATGGAGATGGTAGAAAAGAATGGGAGGGGAAAGCAGGAATATTTTCATTAGTTACTGTAGCCTGCCACTTCTTGCTGACTGAAACAGGACAAGTTAAACTCGGTGACAGTGGTCTGCACATAACTGGGTGCTGAATACACATTGCATGTCTGTAATGCATTACCTCCAGTGGAAAACTTGCATGCTCTAAAACTCACTCTGGAGTGTGCTTTACCATTCCTTTGTCACCAACCTTGCCAATTTGATGTACCTGCTTTATGCTGCACCTGTCTTCTTTTAGAATTTTTTTCTACTACAGGTCCTCTCCATCAGACAATATTCAGTGCAAGCTTTCTTGTATGTTTTGAATACCTGTATATGTCTGTGTGTGTGTGTGTGTGTGTGTGTGTGTGTGTGTGTGTGTGTGTGTGTGTGTGTGTGTGTGTATATATATATATATATATATATATATATATATATATATATATATGCATATGTACAGATGCCCGACTGTATCTTTCACCGAATCCCAATTTGGTGAGCATACTTGCGTGAAAGTGCTATTCACCGAAGCAGCAATTTCGTTTAAGTATGCTTGTTGTTCCGGTAGTACTACGGTGCGGTAAGGGAAAATTCCCTTTTCCCCGCTGTAGTGTAACCTTGGAGTGAGAATATTAAAGTGGGGGGGGTGTGGGGGCACAGCCCCCCACATCAGGGGTGCAGGGGGGCTTGCCCCCCTGCATTCAAGTAGATTTTGTGGGGGGGGGGGTTTTAACATACTTTAACGAAAGCGCTTTTTTGATGAAAACGCTTTCATTAAAGTGTGTTCGGTGGTAATGGATTCGGGCTTTTGAACTTTCGTTTCGGAACACACTTTAGCAAAAGCGCTTTTAACCGAAAAAGTGCTTTCGCTAAAGTCCCTAAAATAAACAAAAAAATAAAAAACAAAAAACACATAACTAGCATTTATGCAGGGAGGCAAGCCCCCTTGCAGCCCCGCACCCCCCTACTTTTATATTCTCACTCAGAGATCACACTACAGTGCGGAAAAGGGAATATTCCCTTATCCCCACTGTACTCCAATCTCAGCAACAGCCATTCCCTGCTAATTTCCCCTGTTTTTTATCATACTTTCGCGAAAGTGCTTTTTCGGTGAAAAGCTCTTTTGCGAATGTATGATCGGCAACTTCACTTTCGGTGAAATTGCCGTTCGTGCATAAGTATGGATCCCATATATATATATATATATATATATATATATATATATATATATATATATATATACGTGTGTGTATATATATATATATATATATATATATATATATATATATATATATGGATCTAGGACGTTTACACGAGTGAGCAAACGTCCAAATCCATAATAAGTGAACACACTTTAACGAAAGCGCTTTTATTGAAAAATCGCTTTCGTTAAAGCGTGTTACAAAAAAAAAATAAATGAAACACTACCTTTACATTTTAGCAGGGGGGGTTAGCTGTGCCCCCCACACCCCCCCCACTTTAATATTCTCCCTCCGAGACCGCACTACAGTGGGGAAAAGGGAAATTTCCCTTACCTGCACTGTAGTACAGCCTTGGCAACAGGCATACTTATGCGAAGGTGCTTCTTTGGTGAAAAGCACTTTCGAGTAAGTATGCCCAGCAGTTTGGTTTTCGGTCTTTTGCTCACTCGAGCAAACGTCCTAGATCCATAGATAGATATATATATAGCTAGATATGTATAAGTGAAAGATTAAGGGCCAGCAGCAACCTGTCCTTGAGCTGCGGATGAAAAAACATAGCTTTACTTTTTACTGCCAGCATAGGAAGCCTGAGGTCTCCTTACCTTATTCTGTACCATCCAAGTAGCTCAGATGCAAATGGTTTTGACATATCTTCATCCATTAAGGTGTGAAAAAGCAATCATACGTATGCCTCATACTGTTCTTTGTTGAAGTAGTGAAACATAGTTTATTATACCCACTCTTTTATCTTTATCAAATTTTGTAGCTATCAGATACAGCAAGACAGACTTCATCTTTATAGGGCCTCTTTTAGAGCCCAGGGATGTAAGATTTCTCATGTAGCAGATTATAAGGTCATTATTTTCATAGTTCCCACCTAGGCTAGACTTTACAACACCATAGGTAATCCTTCTCTTTCAGTCTATTCGTGTTGTCTGCTGTGTTTCTTCAGTTGTTTTAGTGTAAACATTATGGGAGGAGCATCAGAACAAAAGGTGCAAATTCTGTCATGACTGCTGTTAGAAGATGCCAACCACTAACCTAAAATAAATATTACTGGACTATATGCTATAGCATGGCCTTGGGGAAAATATATGGTTTACATTTTCTCAGCTCTTTGGAATAAGGTATTAAGGAATTATTCTGTGAACCATAGGAAAACTTCAGATTTTCACGGCTCATCTGTTTGCTGTCTCTAAGGCAAAAGCCTTTGCAATAAACACTTTCATGTGAAAGGACTGAAGATTTTTGGAATACATTTCAATCTTTTGGGCAACCCATATGAAGAGAGAATTTTACAACATCTAAGTATCTTGTGTTGTTTAATGTACCTAGTCCATCGTGTGTTCCTTTAGGTAAGAGACCACTTTTCTGGACTTTCCTGGCAATTGCAAGAAAAACAATAGCAAGGGAATGGAAAAAACAGCTTCTCTAACTTTTTCTACATTCATATCATTTGTCTGCGATAAAAATTAATAGCATACGAATTAGATCGAAGCCAAACATTTGTGTGGCTTATGGTAAATAATTATAGTACTCTACTTGATATGTGTTAAGCAGTAATTTGAATAATCATTTGTGAGAAAAGTTATATTTCATTTTATATTGTTATTACTAGGTCGGAACTTTGAATGTTGGCAGTATGACTGGTATAGGGAGAGAGCTAGCTGATATGATGGACAGAAGGAAGGTTGGCATAATGTGCGTGCAAGAGACCAGATGGAAGGGGAGTAAGGCTAGGTGTATTGGAGGTGGGTTCATATTGTTTTATCATGGTGTGGATGGGAGGAGAAATGGCGTAGGAGTTATCCTGAAGGAACAGTATGCTAAGAGTGTTTTGGAGACAAAAAGAGTGTCGGATAGAGTGATGTTTATGAAGCTGGAAATTGATGGTGTAATGATGAATGCTGTTAGTGCATATGCTCCACAAGCTGGGTGTGCGATGGATGAGAAACAGACATTTTGGAGTGAGTTGGATGAAGTCCTGATGACTGTACCCAAGGGTGAGAGAGTGGTGATTGGAACAGATTTCAATGGACATGTTGGTGAAGGGAACAGAGGGAATGAGGAAGTGATGGGTCGGTATGGTGTTAAAGGAATGCAGAAGGTCAGATGGTAGTGGGTTTTGCGAAAAGGATGGACATGGCTGTGGTGAATACGTATTTTAACAAGAGGGAGGAGCATAGGGTGACATACAAGAGTGGAGGAAGATGCACACAGGTGGATTATATCTTATGTAGGAGGGCCAGTTTGAAGGAGATTGGAGACTGTAAAGTGGTGACCGGGGAAAGTATAGTTAGGCAGCATAGGATGGTGGTTTGTAAGATGATGTCGGTGATCAAGAAGAGGAGAAGGAGTGTGAGGGCAGCACCAAGGATCAAATGGTGGAAACTGAAAAAGGGTAATTGTGAGTTGGAGTTCAGGGAAGAGTTAAGACAGGCACTGGGTGGCAGTGAAGAGTTACCAAATAGCTGGGTAACTACAGCAGAGCTAGTAAGGGAGATGGCTAGAAAGGTGCTTGGTATGACATCTGGACAGAGGAAGGACGACAAGGAGACATGGTGGTGAAATGAGGAAGTACAGGAGAGTATACAGAGAAGGAGGTTGGCAAAGAAGAAGTGGGATTGTCAGAGAGATGAAGAAAGTAGACAGGAGTATAAGGAGATGAGGTGCATGGCAAAGAGAGAGGTGGCGAAGGCTAAGGATAAGGCGTATGAAGAATTGTATGAAAGGTTGAACACTAATGAGGGAGAAAAGTACCTGTACCGATTGGCTAGACAGAGGGACTGAGCTAGGAAAGATGTGCAGCAGGTAAAGGTGATAAAGGATAATGAGGGAAACATACTTCAAGCGAGGAGTGTGTGTTGAGCAGATGGAAAGAGTACTTTGAAGGGCTGATGAATGAAGAGAATGAGAGGGAGAGAAGGTTGGATGATGTGCGAATAGTGAATCATGAAGTGCAATGGATTAGCAAGGAGGAAGTAAGGATAGCTATGAAGAGGATGAAGAATGGAAAGGCTGTTGGTCCAGATGGACATACCTGTGGAAGCATGGTTTAGGTGAAATGGCAGTGGAGTTTATAACCAGATTGTTTAATGAAATTTTGGAAAGTGAGAGGATGCCTGAGGAATGGAGAAAAAGTGTTTTGGTACCGATTTTTAAGAATAAGGGTGATGTGCAGAGCTGTAGTAACTACAGAGGGATTAAATTGATCAGTCACAGGATGAAGTTATGGGAAAGAGTAGTGTAAGCTAGGTTAAGAAGGGAGGTGATGGTTAGTGATCAGCAGTATGGTTTCATGCCAGAAAAGAGCACTACAGATGCGATGTTTGCTCTGAGAGTGTTGATGGAGAAGTACAGAGAAGGTCAGAAGGAGTTGCATTGTGTCTTTGTGGACTTTGAGAAAGCATATGACAGGGTTCCTAGAGAGGAGTTGTGGTATTGTATGAGGAAGTCTGGAGTGGAAGAGAAGTATGTAAGAGTGGTACAGGATATGTACGAGGGTAGTGTGACAGCAATGATTTCTGCAGTGGGAGTGACAGATGCTTTTAAGGTGGAGGTGGGATTACATCAAGGATCAGCTCTGAGCCCTTTCTTATTTGCAATGGTGATGGACAGGTTGACAGACGAGATCAGTCATGAGTCCCCGTGGACTATGATGTTTGCAGATTACATTGTGATCTGTAGTGAGAGTAGGGAACAGGTGGAGGAGACCCTGGAGAGATGGAGAGATGCTCTAGAGAGAAGAGGAATGAAGGTCAGCAGGACTAAGACAGAATATATGTGTGTGAATGAGAGGGAGGATAGGGGAATGGTGAGGATGCAGGGAGTAGAGGTGGTGAAGGTGGATGAGTTTAAATACTTGGGATCAATAGTTCAGAGTAATGGTGAGTGTGGAAGAGAGGTGAAGAAGAGAGTACAGGCAGGATGGAGTGGGTGGAGAAGAGTGTCAGGAGTGATTTGTGACAGACGAGTACCAGTAAGAGTGAAAGGGAAGATCTACAAGAGGGTAGTGAGACCAGCTATGTTATATGGGTTAGAGAGAGTGGCATTGACAAAAGGGCAGGAGTTAGAGCTGGATGTGGCAGAGTTAAAGATGTTAAGGTTTGCACTGGGTGTAACGAGGGTGGACAGGATTAGGAATAAGTATATTAGAGGGTCAGCCCAAGTTGGAAGGTTTGGAGGCAAAGCCAGAGAGGCAAGATTACATTGGTTTGGCCATGTGCTGAGGAGGGTTGCAGAGTATATTGGGGAAAAGATGCTAAGGATGAAGTTACCAGGTAACAGGAAAAGAGGAAGGCCTAAGATGAGGTTTATGGATGTGGTGAGAGAGTACATGCAGGTGGTTGGTGTGACAGAGCAAGATGCAGAGGACAGGAAGAAATGAAAACAGATGATTCGCTGTGGCGACCCCTAATGGGAACAGCCGAAAGATGTTGATGATGATTACTAGAGTTTAGTAGTTATAGATTAACATATTTTTAAATAATTAGTTATTGTTTTATTGTTAGAAGAAATTGCACAGAAAATTTCTGCTGTGGAGCATACCTCTCAACCTCTCAGCACAGGAAATCTGGACAAAGACAGAAATAATGGGGGACAAAGGCCCAAAAATAGGGACAAATTTTAAATATTGCTTGTATAAATTTAGGAAGTTGCTAGAATAACAGGCTTTGAATTATTTTTATTTTCTGAAGAATATGAAGTTTGAAACACAAATGAATGCCATTATTTAGTGATATTTAGTTACTTCAGTCCTCAGTGATTTGCCAGAAAACTACAAATTTTATGAGGAACAGACTAAAATATCACACAAAAATCTGGTCATTCTGCAAAAATCTGGACATTTGAGAGGTAGGCTATGGAGCTAATATTATATAATTATTACAATGTTTTATTTGCATTTTACCTTGGGTATTATATTTAGAAGTAAATAATGCTTGTAAAGTAGAAATCTAACAAAAAACATCAAAAATAAAAATTCTGCAAGCACAAGTCTTAATTTTAATAGTATATGAAATTCAGATGTTTGTGCTGATAAACATTGTGGCTTACCTTACAGAATCTACTATCTCAGTACAAACACTCCCTTTTGACTATGTGAAAATATGGGGATCTTAGAACCATAAAGTAGCTCTCAGAAGGTATGAGTTACAGAAACAGCACACACCACAGTCTCCCATCACTGAAGACATCAAGATGGTGTACGGCATTAGAAGTGGTTTGCAGACAAACCTCTCAACCATACAATATGGACAGATTTTGAATATCACTGTTATAAACATAGAAATGTGTTAGAATAACAGGTTTTGTCTTAGCATGCATTTTCTGAAGGATATGAAGCCTGAAATTCAATCATTTGTCATTATTTAATGATTTTAGTCCTCAATGATTTGACAAGAAGACCACAGATTTTATGAGGAACAGACCAAAAATAACAGGCAAAAATCTGGTCAGTTGAGAGGTATGTATTCAGAAGTAGCTGCTAGTAACTGAGAAATATAGGTACCAGAGCCAGAGTTTATTTTACATAGAACACCATGTATTTAAGCTGGGATAATCGGGTTATGCCACCGTCAGCTCTGAGTTCATTTTACATAGAACGGCATGTATTTAAGCTGGGACAGTCAGGTAATGGCACCGCCAGCTTTGAGTCTATTGTACATATAATGGCATGTATTTAAGCTGGGACAGTCAGGTTATGGCACCACCAGCTCTGAGTTTATTTTACATATAACAGCATATATTTAAGCTGGGATAGTCAGGCTATGGCACTGCCAGCTCTGAGTTTCTTCTACATATAACGGCATGTATTTAAGCTGGGATAGTTAGGTTATGGCACCACCAGCTCTGAGTTATTTTTGACATATAACGGCTTGTATTTAAGCTGGGATAATCAGGTTATGGCACTGCCAGCTCTGAGTTTATTGTTCATATAACGGCATGTATTTAAGCTGGG